>NC_077227.1:279967576-280097576 GCF_027887165.1 Monodelphis domestica
TCACCGCTCACCATGCTGACATCTTCCATTGTGCAGCCACATAATACTTTGTGCAGCGCCTCGTCTTCGTTCAGTTACTCTCAGAACAAGGCGCCACACAAAGGATTATGTCACCGGAAGTAGTACTGTATGTGAGCAACGCCACTCTTTGTGGTGCGATCACAAATATGCTCCTCTCACTGACCACCAATGAAAGAGGTGTTCTTTCCAGAAGTGCAGTAGGGGTCATATAAATGGCCTCAGGGGGCCACATGTGGCCCATGGGCCTGGTCTAAAGGAATTCTCAAGATTTTTCTCAAAGGGCTCAAAATATGGTCTGTTTGAAAATTGTTCAATCTTTATATTATTCTAGTGATATATGGAATAGGCATTGGCATCATTTTAGCCATGGAAAAACCAAGGCATATGGAAGGTCATACAGAAAATAGTGGCTTCTCAGGATGGAAACAAAACAGTCTTTTAAGGCCTCTTCCTAAGGGGACATTAATCTGATGTGTAATACTCTAAGGTGTATTTTTGTTTGAGCCATCATATATTTCATAATTACAGCTTTTAGTATTCAGGGAAAACTGTTATACATATAAAATGTTATTTGTTGGGTTTTAGTGCATTGTGATATCTTCGTTTGCATCACAGAAACTACCTGCCAAAGTCTCAAACACCTTCACAATTAGATGCGACTCATTCAATCTCCCCAACATAAATTAAAAAAAAATCAAATAAATATTTTCATAATGTTAGGGCTCAAAATATTTGCACTGGCTCCACCCATGTGATCAACATCAATAATTCCTACTCCTAGGTATTACTTCTTCACATTACTAGGCTGAGAAAATAAATACTAATATATTTGCTATTTTCCCATATAGAGTATCATTAAGGCCAAAGGGTTAAAAAGAGGGGGGAGGAGTCAAGATGGTGGCCTAGAAGCAGTAGAAGTTCAGACCTCTGAACGCCCTTCCTTACTGATCACAAACTGAATGCTCCTAGGGGACTGAAAATCAAACCTAACAACAAGACAGAGCCAAGGAACCCTCCTGCTAGACTCAATTCAAAAGGTACCCCCCAACTCCCCAAGCTGGAATCCAAGAACACTCAGGTTTAAGGGGAAGGCAGAAGGAAGATTCCATGACCCCTCCCTCCCCACCTAGAGCACTAAGCCTCCAACCACAGCGGGAACCTCTGGGCGGGCAAAGGCGCTGGTATGGAGGGGGTACCTTGCGGGCAGGGCTGTGCAAGGCTCAGAGAGTCAAACACAGGTGGCGGGGAAGGAGCTGGAGAGGTAGCATAGAGCAGGCAGCCTGGTCAGAGCTGCTGAGACCCTCCATATTGCTCCAGCCTTCCAGGAGGTTTTGGCCTCAGAGCATACCCAGCCCAACCCAGCTGAACTTAATCCCATCAAAAGTCTTCAGAGGTCAGGGAAGCCCAAGCTCCAACACCTCTCCCCACATACTGCTAGACTTTAATCCAATCAAAAGCCTCCAGAGGACAGGGAAGCTCAAACTCCAACACCCATTCCCCACAGACTGCATGAAGAAATCTCCTGACAAAGCTCCAAGAGGGGAGACTGACAGAAAGCCCCAACACCAAAAAAAGGAGAGGAGGAAGAGCACAGACAAATACGGGGAGCAAAGAAGGTGTAAATATGAGCAAACAACAGAAAAACAAGAAATTACAATCGACAGCTTCTGTACAGGAAACAATCCAAGAGCAAACGGAACAGAGGAGGAGGCAAGCAATAAAATAGAAATCACAGCAAATTGGATATAGGCTTTGAAAGAACTCAAAATGCAATTCAAAACACAATTAAGAGAGGCTGAAGACAATTGGGAAAAGAATTTAAAAACTAAGATGTCATCTAGAAACAGAAAATAGTGTCTTGAAAGCCAAATTTAACCAGCTTGAAAATGAGGTAAAGGAGATGAAAGATGAGTCAAAGGAGATGAGAGATGAGGTAAAGAGAATGAAAGATGACCTCCAAAGAAAATCAGACCAGAAGGAGAAGGATGACCAAAAAGCCAGGGATGAAATCCAGTCTTTAAGACTTTCTTCTTCTTTTTTTTTTAGAAGAACCAGAATACAACAACTAAAATTAAGTGACCTCACAAGGCAGCAGGACACTATAAAACAAAACCAAAAGAATGAAAAAATTGAGGAAAATATGAAGCATCTCATTCACAAAACAGAAAATTTAGAAAATCGTTAGAGGAGAGACAATTTAAGAATCATTGGTCTACCAGAAGACCATGACAAAAGAAAAAGCCTGGACATAATACTACAGGAAATTATTCAAGAAAACTGCCCCAATATTTTAGAACAAGAGGGGAAAGTGGAGATTGAAAGAATCCATAGATCACCTTCTGTACTTAATCTCCAACTGACAACACCCAGGAATGTTATAGCCAAATTTAAGAACTATCAGACCAAAGAAAAGGTATTTCAAGGTGCCAAGAGGAAGTCATTCTGATACCATGGAACCACAGTGAGGATAACACAGGATCTGGCTGCATCCATACTGAAGGACCAAAAGGCATGGAATATGATATTCTGGAAAGCAAGGGAACTAGGTCTACAACCAAGAATCAACTACCCAGAAAAACTGACTATATTCTTATAGAGGTAAATATGGTCATTCAACAAAATAGAAGATTTCCAAGAATTTGTAAAGAAAAGACCAGATCTGGACAGAAAATTTGATGTCCAAGTACAGAACTCAAGAGAATGATCAAAAGGTAATTTAAAAAAGAGGGGGAAAAGAAAAACAAAACAAAAAAACCTACCTCTCCCCCTTTTTTAAAGAGACTCAATAAGTTAAAATGTTATGTATCCCTATAAGAAAAGAGGTCATTGGTAACTCTTAAAAACTGTTGTTATCATCTGGGCAGCTAGAAGAATTACACTTAGAGGGAATAGTGACAAACTGTATAGGATGAAATGATAAGACATAAATAGGTATATGTATGCATAAATGCATATAAATGTGTATATATATATACATATATATACATACATCTATATACAACTAGAGCTAAAAAAAGAGGTTAATACTAAAAGAAATGGGAAAAGAAACAAATGGGGGTAAATTTATATGTCACAAAGAAGCTCATGGTGGGAGGGGGTGAGAACATCAATACACTGGAAGGGTAAAGAGGTTGGAGATAGGAAATACTCAACTCTTATGTGCATTGAAATTGACCCAAAGAGGGAAGAATGATCCAATCCATTGGGGCAGAGAATAGATTTGTGCCTTATAGGGGAGTAGAAGGGTAACAAATGGACTGGTGGGGAGGGAAGCAGTACAAGGGAGGAAGAAGGTGGGGGGGTAGTTTTAGAAAGACTGCAGGGAAAATAAGGGGGGGAATAAGGAAGGGGGTTTAGAAAGGGAAGTAAAATAAGGGTTGGAACTAGGGGGACTGATTAAAAACAAACATTGGTGTAAAACGAAATAGTGAAAGAAGAAAAGGCAGGACCAGGAGTAGAAATCAAAATGCTAGGTAATACACAGCTAGTAATCATAACTCTGAATATGAATAGAATGAACTCACCCATAAAATGCAAGCGAATAGCAGAGTGGATTAGAATCCAAAACCCTACCATATGCTGTCTACAAGAAATACACATGAGGAAGGTAGATACACATAGGATGAAAGTAAGAGGATGAAGCCAAATTTATTGGGCATCAACTGATAAAAAGAAGGCTGGAGTCGCAATCATGATATCTGACAAAGCCAAAGTAAAAATAAATCTAGTTAAAAGAGATAGGGAAGGTAATTACATCCTGAAAAAAAGGCAGTATAGACAATGAGGAAATATCAGTACTCACCATGTATGCACCAAATGGCATAGCATCCAGATTTCTAAAGGAGAAAGTAGTGGAGCTCAAGGATGAAATAGATAGAAAAACTATACTATTGGGAGACCTTAACCCTTCCTCTCTCATAACTAGACAAATCAAACCAAAAAATAAATAAGAAAGAGGTAAGAGAAGTGAATGAAATCTTAGAAAAATTAGTTAGTAGGTATGTGGAGAAAAATAAATAGGGACAAAAAGGAATATACACCTTCTTTTCAGCAGCACATGGTACATTCACAAAGATTGACTATGTACTAGGGCATAAAAACATTGCAAACAAGTGCAAAAGAGCAGAAATAATAAACGCAACCTTCTCAGATCTACAAGAAAAACCACTATCCACATTCAGAGGAAACACTGTGGGAGTAGAAACACTGAAGAAAAACAACTGCTTGAATACATGGATCGAAGAGATATGGTTGATGATGTAAATTCTAAATGAATATTCTAGTGCAAACATCAACAACATGTAAATAAGTTCTGATTAAGGACACAAGTAATACCCAATGAAATTGCGCTTTGGCTGAGGGAAGAGTGGGCAGAGGGGAGGGAGGGAAATAATGTAATTATTGTAACCAAGGAATAATGTTCTAAATTGACTAAACTAATTCAAATGGGAAAAAAACAAAAACAAACAAACAAACAAAAAACAAAGGTTAAAAAGAAAGATAGGAAAAGAAGATTGATTATGTTAAATATCAGCCACACTCCTCCTGACTGAATGAATTTAGTGCTGACCAACAGGTCCAGCACAAAACAAATGTAGGTAACTGCCTACTCAGTAGAAGCTGAGAACCCAACTGACTTAAAATTAACCCCTCCCTATATTACCTCTTATCTGGCCTGAAATTCCTTTTCTATCATTTCTCTAAGCAAACACACAAAGATGGGTACAAAGCCTCCAGAAGACTACTCTTTAATTTGCATATACTGCCTAGGTCAGTGATGGCAAACCTTTGAGAGACCATGTGCTATGCCCTGCTCCTCCAACAAGTGCTAGGTGTACCCTGCACTCCACATAGGTGAGGGAGGAAGCACTGCCATTTGGGCGGCTGGGTGGAGGGGTGGGTGAAGTGAGGAATGTCTTCAGTTAGTATAGAGGAGGAAGGGAGTGGCCTGAGCACTCGGATCTGTAAAAAATAGACACAAATCCAGGACTTCGATCCCCAGAATGCCCTGTAATCTCACTGAATTCTCACATGGGCTGAGATCGAGAAGGTATTTAAACCTGGTTGTGAATAGGCTCGCACTCTTTTTGGACTTCTGTTTTGGAGCAGACATGGCTCTTTTCATAATGTAGGTGAGGTCTTGTCTAGGCTTCTCTGGCCTAGGCACATGTTTCTTATTCTGTATTTTCTTTAATCCTTAACCTTTAATCTCTAAAATATAATACTCCTTGCAGAGAGAAAGTAATTTCTACCTGCCTCAGTCTCCCCTAAATTTTAATCTTTACAGTTGGCGACCTAATGGGAGAAAAAACTCAATCTTCTGATTCTTTTCTGATCTTAAGTTCAGCTTTTAATAGCTAGTGCCTAGAAATATTTTTGATCCACGTTTCTCTGGCTGAGGTTTTTTTTACCCTTGTAAAGCTGCTGCTCGTTCCAGACATTAGATAGCTCACAGGCTTGCTCCGGACCTGTTGAGTTTGCCGCCCACCTGGTTCCTGGCGCTTCTCCCTGCTTTCGTGCGTTCCTGCCTGTAGCCCCAATCCAGACCTGTTGCGTTTGCCACCTATCTGGCCCCTGGCTGCTAAGTTCTGCCTGCCTGTTTCTCCTGCTGCTGCTCCTGATCTCTCTCTCACTCACTGGGTCCCTGTTTAACCCAGATCTCGACCACCTGGTGACCTTCCTGCCCAACAAACCCAGATCCTTGGAGCAGATCGCTCAGGACTTATTTCTACCAGCTAGTAACAAAATGGGGGTATTGGCTCCACATGGGCGGCCTGGGCTCCACAACTGGAGCAGGAGGAGGTATCAGAAGAGGGGAGAGAGAAAAAAAAAAGGGGAGAGAAGACTTTTTCAAGCAGGAACTTAAAAACATGGCTATTTTACAAGGATATCTTTTAATTGCATTGATCCTTTCATTGACTTCACCTGCGTGCCAGAAGAAAGATTCAGCCCAAAGATTCAACTTTGAAGGGGTACATGGGTGGCCCAGCGAACTGAGAGCCAGGCCTAAAGACATGCAGTCCTGGGTTAAAATCTGGCCTCAGATACTCCCCAGCTCCCCAGGCCCTGGACGGGTCCCTTAATCCCCATTGCCTAGCCCTTACTACTCTGCCTTTGGACAATAGACATTTAAATGGATAACTAATTAAAAAAAAACACACCTAAGGAACTTTAAAGACTAGAGGCTATATTCTAAGGCATTTCAAACTTCAATGGTTTATACAAATCTCTGTATTGCATTTTCCCAATTGTTTTGCTAAGATATCACTTTGTGATTTTAAATTCATATATTACTGCATTTAATATTATTCTGTTACACTGTTCATTTAATGTACTGAGTTTTAACTACTGTTAAATTCTGTTGTTTTCCCCCTATAACTGTGCTGAACAAATATTATTGTAATTAAGCCCATATTAAAAAAAAATAGCCTTTCTATTTTGACTTTGTAAATTGTCACATAGAGGATAGATGGACTTCAGGACTGGTTATAATTGGAATTTGGAATATAATTTGGAAATTTAATGTGCTAAATATCTCAAATGATTTTAAGGGTTTTTAAAATATGATTTTGGGATTTTTTTTTAATAATCTCTGGTTATTTTTGCCTGCCCCTACTATGAGGTAAGGCCCAGTAGCTGAAGTGAAATACATTTTATAACCCCCAACCTTCCCACATTTCTAAATATGTGAATGGAAGTTGGGGAAGTTAATCTCAGGGCATTTGTACTCCTAAAAAGCCTCCAAAAAAGGAGTATCCCTTTATTTATACTCTTCAGTTCACTATTTTACTTCCACCAGAATGATATATAGATTTCTTGATTATGTTCTAAACCCAAGATGAGTTTTACTTTGTTTAAAAATATGTTTATTACCAAGGTTGAAAGATTGCTATGTTTGTAAAAAAAATTGTGACAAATATCCATCAACTCATAGGCTTTTAAAAATGCCCTACAGCAACTTATGTGAAATGTGAAAGTGTGTTTGTTTGCTATTGTAATTAATTGGGCTATTGAGAATTTTGGGGATTTTGATAACTACATATTTGTACTACTGTATTTTTAAAATTACCTTGTTCAATTCATTTGCCTTCTACTCACAGTGATCATGGCCAGATATTAAGAGGAAATGGATCTCATTTTTGGTGAGAAAGCCCTGTATTCTATATTTTCTTTTGCTGACACAGAGTGTCAATGATTATAAGCTATATTTTTGAATTTTTAAAGCTCTTTTATTATACTTTTCTTGCATGTGCTTTTTCAGATTTTTTTATTTTTTCTCTCCTTTTTATATTTGAAGCATATGTCACCAACATTAAGGTTTTGACTTTTCAGTACTATAAGATTAAGATACATTTGCTAATGCATGCCCCAAAAGCTTGTGACTATAAAAAATGATGCCACTAATTATTTAAAAATTATGGGACTTTGCTTAATGATGCTGTCTGACTCCAGGACAAGATATACACACAAGAGCCATTTCAGAGCCAAAGAAAAGCCAATCCAGGATGGATTGATGCACTTCTAGGCCAATACAAAGGTTTTGAACCTAGTGTGAGACTTGGGGTTGCGACACTTGACTTATGTTAAGATGTAGGCCTTCCTTGTGTCCACACTCACTCTGAAAATATTCACAAATGAGTATCCCCAAAACCTTGGCTCCTATAATCTGGTCCCCTTTTCTGCCTCTCATAGTGTGGTACATTTCTGTAGTCCTGGCTACTGACTGGGTAAATGCATCATTGCTTAGATTATTTTGATTGGGCCCTGATTCAAGGACCTGTTATAGATTTATTTTTCTTTTACTTAGAATTTTTTCACATAAGACTTTGATAGTCTATATTTTCATCCAGGGTTTTTTCTTTTTTTCTTTGGATTTTTCTGATATCTTTTTAATATCACTTACCAATTGGTTCATATACATCATACCTCAGCCATGCATCCCTAAGTGATCCTGTATTTTTCAATCACCCACAACATGGGGAAATGTAAAAAATATTATTATTTTAAATTGCTAAGTTTAAATTCCTTTTGAGAAGAATTTTAGGTAAAGAAGATGCTACCTCTCTGAATCCAGAAACTGAACTGTTGGAGAAGCTACCATGAAGAAGCCTCCAGACCACAAGCTGCACAAGATCAAAATGAACTTGGGGTGTGGTTGATTGAACATTTATTTGTATGTATACTTTCATGCCAAAGGGGACTGCCCCCTAACTGGCTTTTTGTCAATGCGTTTAGCAATTATTGGTTTTATTCTTTTTTTTCTTTTTTCTCATCCTCAAATTATTGTAATCTTTAAATTGATTGTTTTCATGATCCTTTGGAAAAAAAATTATTTTTTTTTCAAATGATCACATGCTGAAATGTAAAAAATAGGCATGAATCCAGGACTTCAATCCCCAGAATGCCCTGTAATCTCACTGAATTCTCACGTGGGCCGAGATCGAGAAGGTATTTAAACCTGGTTGTGAATAGGCTCGCACTCTTTTTGGACTTCATTTTGGAGCAGACATGGCTCTTTTCATAATGTAGGTGAGGTCTTGTCTAGGCCTCTCTGGCCTAGGCACATGTTTCTTATTCTGTATTTTCTTTAATCCTTAACCATTAATAAACCTCTAAAATATAATACTCCTTGCAGAGAGAAACTAATTTCTACCTGCCTCAGTCTCCTCTAAATTTTAATCTTTACAGATCCCCGACAGCTCTACCGCCTGTGAGCTGCCCACCCTACCTCCTGTGAGCTCCCATTGGACTGCTGGGCAGAGGGGCAGGGGATGTGAAAAAATGTCACCAGGCATCGTGAAGAGGGGGAAGGGAGCAGCTCTGCCCAAGTCCCTCTTTCTTTCTAGTAAGGAATTCTGGTGAGGGGGGGGAGAAGAGTGGCTGCCATCTTTGGCACCCTTGTCATAGGTTCACCATCACAGACTGAAGTGAACCCCATATTTCTCAGTGGTAAAATTAGTTGTGACTAATTAGTGGTGACTAATTAGTTGAGGCTCTGGTAATCATAGCAATCTTGATTCCAAGGGAATTAAGTAGTTTTTTACTGAAGATGGTGAGGAAGTGGGACACTGGGAAGACCTAATGGCATAGTGAGGTCTCATCTAGGGAAGATAGGTCTAGATGGAGTGGCCCAGTAAGGACCACAAGTAGTAAAGGGAAGGTTTACAAAGAACATGCGTGTGTCAGGCCAGAGAGGACAAGCCCAGGGTAGGTATCTGGAAGGAGAGGGCATAATGCCTTAAATGACAGGATATCACAAAGATGATTTCTGAATTCTGGATAGGACTGGCCCTGCTGGGATCTATTTCCTTCACAGGGCTGTGGTTTTTCTTATATACATGAACAATACAATATTCTTCTTACCTTGGACCCCATGTATAAAGCCTGGATTTCAAAGTGTCGAGCAGCTGTCAGTTCCCTGTAGAAGTGAGTGGTGAGGTAGTTGGCTAAGAAGTGAGAGGTGGCCAGACTGGGATGCTGGTCAAGGGAATGCTCTGTGACATCAAGACGCATAGAGGGGTCAGAGATTCTTTGAAGCAGCTATAAGGAAGATGGATAAAAGAGGAAGATGAACCCTGGGGCCAAACACAACTATCTAGGTTAAATCTGCCGACAGGCCTTATATTTAGTAGAAACTTGAATCTAGTTGGCCAACTGTACCTTACACAGAAGGTTAGGTTGGGTAGTATCCTTTCAATATGTCTATGTGGCATGCTCTTTAATTATTACATGGAGATCTGGGATTGCTGATGCACTACTCTATTTCCACCCCCTTTTTTGGTCTGGACTTATGACCCACCCCTTCTTATCAATGGGGATATGGGGGAATTAGGGACTCCCAGGGTATAAATTCCTTTACTGAAGCAGATCAACAGCTTTTCTATAACTTATGATCATCTGGGAGTTGCTGGGGGCACTAAGAGGGAACTGATTTGTCGATGCTTTTTCAGCCAATACGTGTCAGAGGAAACACTTGATCCTGGGTCTCTTTAATGTGAAACCAGATCTGGCTCTCTCTCTTTTCCAACCAAATGGAAATGGATTTACCTGGAGGGCTTTTTCATGATCCCCGCTCTCTAGAAGGAAGAGAAGATGTTTTTGGTTCAAGCTGATTAAGTGTTCTCTTGGAATAGGATAGAGGCAGCCCCATTCTTCACATAGCTCATATTCCTAGTGGAGAAAGAGGAAATAAAACACATGCTTTTAATCCAATAAATCCTTATCACTAATCTAATTCCTGCCTGGTTTCCCCAGCACACATTTGGCTTGGTTCTGGGGCAAGACTTGGTGGATGACATTGAGACTGTTACTATAAGAATAAAGCTGCAGAAATCAGGACTGGACATGGATGAGCCCAGGATAGTGGCACTTGTCTATTGTACCAGGAGCTGGTGGATTGCTGGAGCTCAGGAGTTTAGAACTGCAGTTAGGATAAAGGTAGTTGGGTATCTGCATTAATTCTGGTACCAATATGATGAGGAGGAAGGGAACATCAGGCTGCTTAAGAAGGGGCAATCCAGCTTAGATTGGGGGGAAGGCGAAGAGCAGATTAAAGTTTCTATACCAAACAACATTAGAATCAGGCTCATGAGTGGCCACTGCACTTCCGGTCTGAGTAAGACAGGGAGACAGAGAATAAAAAAAAAAGAAAAAACCCTAAAGGAATGAAAAAATTATTAAAAAGAAAAATATCATAAGGAATTGGATGAGTATCACTGAAATACTATCCCATTCTTTTCAAATCTCACTTAATCCTCACATCTCTTGTAGTACAGAAGTGCTATCTCACAGAAGCAGAACCAGTGGCCACAAAGGCTGAGCCTTGGTCCCAGCCATATTGCCATATTGCCAAGACCAGAATGCATACTTCCTGATGCTTTCCCCAATAATCTCTCTAATCACAATAACAGGAGCACTCAGTGCAGTGTCATCAGCTAGTCCGATGATCCCCCCCACTCCCCCCCTCCCAGGATCCCAAAGATGAGAGCAAAGAGAGAGTTCTTTATTTGTTTTATTTATTCACCTAAGGAGCTATTCAGCTAAGGAGCACAGTAGATAAAAGTGCAGGGCCTGGAGTCAGAAAGACTTATATTCTTGAATTCAAATCCCTCAGATACTTACTGGCTGTGTGACCCTGGGAAAGTCACTTAACCCAATAGGGCCTCAGTTTTCTCATCTATAAAATTAACTGAAGAAGAAAATGGCAAACTACTCCAGTATCTTTGCCCAGAAAACCCCAAATGGTGTGACCAAGTTGGATGTAAATGGAAGGATTGAACAAAAAAGAACTCCTAGTGCAACCAGAGAATAGCCTCTGACTATTGCCTGCCTGGAAAAGAAGTCACTTGGCTATAGGCCATCATTTTTGAGGAAGGGTGGAATGGGAGAAAAATGCTAGATTAGGGTCTAAATACACCTCTAATACTAGTGTTAGCAAACCTTTTAGAACCTTTAGGAAACCACATGCCATGCCCCCTCAGACTCTGTGCAGTGCCCTGCCCACCCCAAGATGGCATGCCATGCCCTATTCCTACCACTTTACCACAGAAAGGGGAGGGAGAATGGGAGGTGAATGGCCTGAACACTCCTCTCATGGGAGGGAGTAAGCACAGAGGGGCAGGGAAATGTGGTGGAGAGGGGGAAGGGAACAGCTCCGTTGGAGTCCTCTGCCTTTCTAGTAACTAACTCTGCCAGGGTTGGCATATGTGCCCACAGAGAGGTCTCTGTGTGCCATCTTTGATATATGTGCCATAGGTTCACCATCACAGTCCCATACCCACTGTGTGAGCTCAGGAAAGCCATTTAGGGTCTATGTCTATTTCTTCATGGGCAAAATAATGATCACAGAACCTCTCCACAAGGCTGCTATGAGGACTAAATGAGATCATGCATTTTGTGACCTCTAAAATTCACAGGCTAGTGATTCTTATTGGCATCATGTTCTTATCAACAATCTTATTGTTGATAAATCTCCCTTGATTTACTATCCCAGAACTTCTCTGGTTCTTATCTCACCTCTCTTCCAATGACAAAATGACAAAAGGTCAAATAAGGGAGTGAAATGAATAGGTTAGTGGGTCCTGGGTTCTAAGTATTGCTTTTTTTTTTTTAAGTTGATTAATGGGTTCAGGCAAATGATCTGGGGAGTCTTTGCATTCATGCAAGAGTCTCCCAGTCTAAGGAAGCTGGAGACTGATATCACCTGAACATATTGAAGAGGGAAAGCTTTCTGAGGTGGGGATGAGGGAGGGGACAGTTTGGGAAAACTACACCTTTGCTTCCAGAATCAGGTCCATGACTACTGATGGATTCTCAGTACAACACTTCTTCAGTGTCTGCCAGCCAGACCACATTGGAGTGGGCTGCAAATCCAGAATCTAAGGGAAGAAAAGAAAACAAACACATCACTAATCCACATGGCAGGTTTCTGTTTCATAAGTAAGTCCCTTGACTTTTCTAGAAATGAGATATTTATAGATCCAGAAATACACTGTCTAATAAAAAGGAGGATTCAGACAGCAAAGAGGTTAAAAAGCTAAAAGATTTGAGAAGGCAAAGAGTACAGGCTTCTAGCATCTCAGGCTCCCTATTCTGGAAAAGGAAAAAGAAGGTATAAGCTTGAGCATAAAGAGAAGGGAAGAGAAAAAAGAGGGTGCTATTTAGTGGTTTTTAGAACTCCTAGAGGCCATGGTTCCATCTGAGATTATTAACTTTTTACAAGCCCCTTCATTTCAGAGTTGAATTTAAGGCTTTGCTGGAAAGAAGCTGGGGAGGAGGGAGAAAAGCCTTTGTGAGCTGACATCCTGAGTTTTCCAGGAAGAATTCTGGACTCTATTTTCATTGCAACCAAAGATTTTCCCAAAGAGCTCAGGAATTCCATGGATGGGATAAAATGCTATACTAAACATTTTTATGTGTTACATATATGTATTCTTTAAAAATTAGCTTCTAGATGCTTCTCAATCTTGAATTTATTATAAATCCAAGAGCCACATGTTCTTAAAAATGTTATTCAAACTGGGCCTTGAAATTTAGCTGTAGCTTTGACTAAAACAATAACAAGTATCTAATCTTCTCTGCATCTAACATATGTGGAACCTAGATGTTCTTTATTCTTGCCTAATGCACACTTATGCATGAAATTATAGTAACAAATGATCCTTATAAAAATAAAGCAACCTCAAGGCATGAAGAGCTGAATAAATAGCAAAGGTAAGTTCCCCCCTGCCCCATTTCTTTATTATCCTGATGTAAATAGTCAAGACAAAGATGGGATAAATAGTCTTTTTACTTTTTGACTGATGGTGTTTTACCTTCTGGTAAACTTGGAGCTCCTTCAGTCTTGTATTTAGCTCTGATATTAATCTTTCTGGGACAGATGGTTCCGAAATGCAGAAGGACAAAAGTTCTAGGCAAGGCTCTAGGGGCCACCTCTCCACAAACTTAAGGGCCATTTGGCTTCTTAGAGTTGCATCCTTTACAGAAAACAAATACTGCCAGCCATCCTTATCTGAGAAGAAAACAAGAAGCCAAGTGCTGAAGGAATTTTAACTCAGTGTCATGAAATAGCAGCTGGGTGATAAATTTAGCTCTATCACTTATAATAATGACAACTTTCTTCTCTACCCCCTTCCTCTAACCATCATTCAAGAACACACATTTATCTAATACTAAGTGAGGACAATATGGACCCCAAGCATAGGACTTACATACTGTAAGTACTGCAAGTATGCAAGCTCTCAAAGGTCTTCCATTCTTTACACAGAGGACTGTTTTAGGGATATCTGATCAATAGGAGTATTAGGAACATTCTCTGCCATCTCCAACTCAGTGACATCCCAAAGAGGATCACTGTAACTGAGATGCCTCAGAGAATCTGCTCCAACTCTGCTCTTTGCCATCACTATCACTACCATCACTAGCAAACTACATGCAAACACCTGCTTCCCAGTCCAACTTCACACATGTGACAAACCATAGGAATCAACTTTTCCTGAAGTGGGGGCAGAACCTATGAGCTCTAACTTCTCCATTTTCCTAAGAAGTGAATTTCCTTCCTTCCAACACAATTCTTTCTGTCTTTCACAGAGCCCTGTTTCCTTTCAAAAGAGAAGTACTGATCCTCCTTACCATTCACGGTGGCACAGCTGAGAACGACATCCTTTATGTTGCTCAGTTCCTCTATGTCTTGTCCATACAATTCCATGAGCTGAAGGGCCCGGGACCAATTTCTGGCTACTAATGCTTCCTCAAAGGCCTTTGTCAGCACATCCACAGCAACAGGAGAGTGTAAGCCCAGGAGAACAGTAGAGACACAAGTCTGGCCACACAAGCCCCCTGCCAAACTCTGTTCCTCCTCACTGGTACCCTGGAGAGGCCCCCAGGCAGCCATGAGGAAGGTTTCCAACATAGGGACTTGCTCCAGGAGGATCTCACATTCTCGGGCTATCTGTTCTGGGGTCAGAGGTGCCTCTCTCCGGCCACATAGTTCTTTCCATGATAGACTGGGCTTGGGGACTTGTGACCCCAGGGTAACCCCCAGGCAAGCCAGAGCTGTCAGCAGTTTTGAGTGGGACTTGAGGAAAGTTAAGGCTGAAGCTGTGAGGGCAGGGAGTGGTGAATCACTTGATAAGGAGGGAGAAGAGGGATCCAACATGGGTTTCTCGTTTGGTTCTGCTGGAGTAAGACTAGGAAGTGGAATGTCAGCCAGGTAATGGGAGGTATGCACCTGTGCCAATGTACCCAAACGGGTCAGAAGGGACCCAATCTGTTGGCTCTGCCGAGGAAGGCAAAGGGTAAGGGGCTGGCAGCAGCAGCTTATGATAATTTGTGGCACACTCAGGCTGAGGTCTTCTTGAGTCAGAAGGGATGCTAGCCTGTAGAAAAAGGAGTAAAAGAGAATCAAATATGAAAACTCATTTTGGTACAGGTAAGGGGAGGAAGGAAACTGAGAAATCATGAAGTATTAATGCAAGTAAAAGCTGAGTTAGTTTAGTAAAGAGATCTCAGGTCTAATTCCCTGTCTGATTCCAATTTCCATCCATCAAGAGTTTTCCTGATGGTGCAGAAATGGAAGGATCTGTATAAAGAAACAGATCAAAGTACTCACCTGTCAGGGGGAATCTGCCTTTCAAGGAGGAGATGAGACATCAGTTGGGAAGGGCTCTGTTGCAGAATGACAAAAGGGTTCCCCACTTTCACCTTCATTACATGATCTGTAATGGGAGGAGGAAAAAAGAGAAATGGATCAAGGGCAATTGTCTATCTCAGCAGGAGGACATAGGCTTCTTGGAGGCATCGAGGAATACGCATGGAAAGAAGCCAAAGATGTACTGGGAGCACCCTTAAATTCATCTCTTTGTTCTCTCTAGGCCAATTGCATTGGCAGCATTCCTTCTGACTTCAGTTTGTCTGATCCCTACCAGAACTCTATAGTTCCATTCAGACATACTTTTTCAGTGTGTAAGGAATGAGAATCTACAGGGAAGAGATGATATTTCTCACACTGAACCATTTGTAAAAGAGAGACAGACAAACCATTTTTCTGTTAACTAGCACTTTTGCCAAACACTCTTTATTCTGGGGCCTCAAAGTCACACATCTGTACTGAAAGTCTTTGAAGTCATATTTAGGGCACCTGGTTTGGGTTATCTCAGAACCCCTCCAACATATCAGAGTCCTTCCTTTTATATAATAACTCCTATTCTCAAAAGCAAGCACTTCCCTAAATCTGCTACTTACCAGGCTCAGAACTCAGGCTTCGAAGGAGCACAGAAGCCATGGTATTTGAATAGCTGAAGAAGGCACCTACATAGTCGGCTTGCTTGCTGTCTACTGGGATTTGGCTGCTTAAGTTCTTCATGAGAAGATGTGTCTGAATCTGCACAGGGTGGGCTCCTGTTTCAGGCAGTTTCTGAGATTTCTGTGCCACTAAAGAAGATAGTGGGTTGCCTTTAGGTTCTGCAGAGAATAAAAAGAAAGCAGTGAAGGACTGTTGTACTTTTTGATAAATTTTCATTACAACTCACAGATTAGGACTCAGTTCTAAATCTGGCTTCTGTTTGCAGACTGTTTGCAGCTATTTGCTTATAAGGCAGGAATAGACAAATAAATAATTCTCAATAGGGGGCAGCTGGGTAGCTCAGTGGATTGAGAACCAGGCCTAGAGACAGGAGGTCCTAGGTTCAAATCTGGCCTCAGCCACTTCCTAGCTGTGTGACCCTGGGCAAGTCACTTGACCCCCATTGCCTAGCCCTTACCACTCTTCTGCCTTGGAGCCAATACATAGTATTGACTCCAAGATGGAAGGTAAGGGTTTAAAAAAAAAATCTCAATATATCAATATACCAAATAATTTCTTAGTGTGAAGGATCTAAGATTTTATTCCTGACTTGAACTGAGGAAAAGCTTGTGTTTGAAGGAATCAGGTCAGACAATCCTAAACCTCTTTCCTGTCCCTTCCTCCACTTTATGGGGAATAATTACTGTCTATAACTTTGCTTAGGACTGCTCAGGGGGTGGTCAGTCATTTCTGAGTTGTCACCCACTTTAGGCATTACACAGGGTGTATGCACTTCTGGTGATTAAATTTAAAAGTAGGCAGGGGAGAGTTAATCCCGTCTTCACAGATCCAAGATCATGCTGCATGAGAGTGCCTTAATCCATGGCACAGAAGTGTTCAGGTGAAGGGTGCTGAAATTTAGTGACTACTATTTGGGTATAAGGCTGTATAACTAGAGGTGATAATGACATATTACCCTGAAGACCTTCATCACTCACCTTACAGATAGGAAAACATATACACAGGACTATGATATATATTACCTGGGGAAGTCTGATGGAACCATGCATAATTTGTATAATTCAATTCCTCAATTAATGATCAAACTCATCAATTCTGTCTCCAATGATTCTATTTGATTAATAAAAATGACCCCCTACTCCACAATTGAAACAAATACTTATTATTCTCTCAATTCATTTATGATAGTTAAAAAATATCTGGATCACTAATACTAGTGTGAAGTGTGGATCCAAACCACCCATAAAACCATCCAGTTTTTTCAGCAGTTTTTACTGAAAATTCTATTCCCCTTGAATCTAAGTTTATCAAACACTAATCTTTTATATTCATTGGATTCTACTACTGAGTTCTCTATTCTACTCTACTGATCATAATTCAATTCAATTAAACAATCATTTAGTAACCTCTCTAATCCTCGCTTCCAATAAGCTTATATTCTCTTAATGGGGATCTACTATGTACACATATTAGTAAAGATTTCAAAGAAAGCGTCATAGCTGAATGAAGCCTTGAAAGATTATAAAAAAGAATGAGAAATGGGAATGTTATAATCATTCCTCATTCCTGGAACACAAAGGCACAGAGTTGAGAGATAACATGGGAGTAATTTATTGGCAATATGGTTAGAATATAGAATATGTGAAGGTGCAATAATTCTATATCAGTGGGTTGAAGCCAGACTGTGAATAGCTTAAAATGCTGGGCAAATGGACCTTGTATTTTATCCCAGAGATAACAAGGAATCACAGATATTTTTGAGTAGGGGAATGACATGGTGAGATTTGTGCCCTAGGGAAGTTATTTTGGCTATTGAAGGATGGATTGGGGAAATGAGAGATTTGACACAAGGAGACCAATTAGGAAATGATTACAGGCAAGAGATGATATAGGCCTAACCAAGGAAAGTAACCATGTGGGTGGGAAAAAAGGAGACATTGTGGAATGAGGAAAAGAGGGAAGAATCCAGTATATACACCTGAGTGAACATAAGAATGATGGTGCCTTCAATAGAAAGAGGGATGTTTGGAGAAGGGGTGGGTGCTGAGCTCTGTTTTGGACATTCATGTCATTAGGTCTAGAAGGCAGTGGGTGATTTGGGCTGGAGATGAAAAGACATAATATATGGAAATAAGAATTTGGGAGTCAATCAAGTAATGAAGATAACTGAAACTATGTTAACCAAATTAAAGAGTGTAAAGGGTGATGAGGACCAAGGTCAGAGCCTTTCATAGAAATGGAAGCAGTAATTCCAGAAACACATAAGCCAAAGGATCTAACCCAAAATTGAATAAGAGCATATCTGACAGTCATTTAGTATGAAAACTTTCAATGAACCTGCTACCACCCAATGCACTTTTGGATAGATATAATTTTTCCTGACATGAAATCTAAAGTTCCCTCTCTGGATCTTCCTACTCCTATTCTTTGAGTCTAAGCAGGAAAAAGTAGCTGGTAGTACAATGGATAGAGCTCTGAGCCTGGAAATCAAGAAGACTTAAGTTCAAATCTGTCCTCTGGCACTTACTAGCTGTGTGACCCTGGAGAAGTTATTTAATCTCTGAGTCAGTTTCCTCATCTATAAAATGGGGATAATAATACACCTATCTTATAAGGCTATAGTGAGGATCAAAGGAGAGAAAATGTAGAAAGTGCTTGGTACATGGAGGATGCTCAATAATAACATGTTTCCTTCCTTCTTTCTTCTATATATCTTTCACATACCTGACAATGGCTACCATATTTTCCCTAAATCTTTTTCAGGCTAAATATTCCCAGGTCCTTCCACTCATCCTTATATGGAATGATCTTGAGGCCCTTTACCCTCTGAGTAGCCATTCTCTTAGAGATCTGTCACATTATCAGTATATTTTCTGAAATGTGGCATGTAGCATTGAACCTACATTCATAATGTGATCCAACTAGAGCAGAAGGCAGAAGGATGATTATTATATTCTGAGTTTTGGACCCTGTGCCTCTTGAAATGAATCCTAAATCTACATCTTTCTTGGATGACCTCTTATGACTTGACTTCTCCTAGTGAACTTGTAATTCACTAAAACCTCCAGGTTTTTTCCAAAAAGACTATATATGTTCTCATCTTATATTTATGAAATAAACCTGATTTTTTTTAAACCAGGTACAGGGGGCAGCTGGGTAGCTCAATGGATTAAGAGCCAGTCCTAGAGACGGGAGGTCCTAGGTTCAAATCTGGCCTCAGCCACTTCCTAGCTGTGTGACTCTGGGCAAATCACTTGACCCCCATTGCCTAGCCCTTACCACTCTTTTGCCTTGGAACCAACACACAGTATTGACTCCAAGATGGAAGGTAAGGGTTTAAAAAAAATAAAACCAAGTACAGAACTACATTGATCACTACTTAAATTTCACCATATTAGATTTAGCCCCATGCACCATTCTTTTTGAATCATGCTTTTTCATCCCACGTGTTAGCCATTTTTTGTAAAGTGAAGGCTGGGTGGGTAGGTACAATTTGGTTTAGATGGTCACTGAGGTCTCCCTCAAATGCTGATATTACCCTTCCTCTCTAATTCCCAGCTTTGTTTTTTCCCCCTATTTGAGCCCTTGTTTCTTTTTTTCCATTAGCAATCTTTAGGAGATTGCGAAAAACATGGCTGACCTGGCAGTTGCAGTGCCTGCAGGAGTGTCTGAAGAATCTGCTCTCGCTGTTGGCAGAGTGTGGCTTGGTTTGATGCACAGTCCTCTGTCAGGCTTGGGAGGCACATCTGAAGTAGCTCTGTAACACTGTACCGAGGGTGACTGCCAGTTTTCTCTTCTGTACTGTCTATGGAAAGCAAATGAGATTAAGGTTGAAGAGAGAACCTAATAGCAGACTCCTAATGCGTTAGTCAAGGAAAGAAAGGTGGGAAAATAACTTACCAGATTTAGCTTGCCCTGTTGGCACAAAAGGATAGTTGAGAAGTTTGCCAATTTGCTGAATAACAACTGGAAAGCCTCTAATGCCATCAGAGTTCAGGAGAACATAGTCAAGTTTTCGACCTGGGAAGAAATAACAGTGAGGGAATATGGTGAGGGTAGGTGCTTCTAGAAATTAAAATTTCAGTGCTCTATCTTTGTGATTTTCTCTCCTCTAGGAGATAGGAGGCTAAATATTTTTTCTTCTTTCTTTACTATGGGATGTGAACTGCTGGTCAACGTAATAACCTTACCATGTGGTCTGCAGTGACAGAATCGTGGCTTTGTATCTATAGCCTGGTATGACAGACTGCAGTAGACCTGGAAAATCTGAATTCCTTTGATTTATGGCCATTGGCTATTGTGGTGTTCTCCCAGCGGCAGTAATTCTGAAGGGTTTATTGGGCTAGGACTATCTTTGGACATTTCTTATCTTCCCAGGTGGAGAATAAGTCCTTATGGTGATATGTCTTATCTCTTTGGTACTCCCACCACCATACATGGTTAGGGACATAAGAGATGCTCAATAAATGACAAGGTTATCATTGCTAAAACTGCAGGAGCCAGGACTCAATTTTTCTTTACCCGTTACAAAATAAAATTCTGATGACCACGCAAGGTGGCTGGTGGGGAGGAAAGTACCTAAGAGTAATGAAATGAACACTTCTTAACAAAATGAAATGAAAATCAAATGGCATTTTAACCAAAAGGTCAGAAATGATTTGATGGATTAGAAGGGACAGTTTTGCTTTTAAGGAGCAGCTGTCCACTTCATGACTCAATTTTATTCCCCTCACTCTGCTCCTCTGAGAAGGATTAGATTTTTTTTTTCCACTACTTTTTTCACAGGGTTCTTCTAACATCTGGAGCATAATGATAAGATGGGACTGATTGGGTTGGGGCTTAGCTTAGTTTTCCTCTAACCTCAAGCTAATGTTTCATTAGCTCACCATGGAGCACCTTTCTCTCTTAGTTTTCTTTCCTTCCAACCTTCAAGATGAAGACCTTTTGGTTACAGAAACCTAATAAAACTTAAGGCAGTGCTTAACTACTATCTTTTACCCTGGGGAAAAAAAAATCACTTTTCATTAAACCTTCCCTAAATTAGAGAAGCTTCTACAAAGGTGAGTCAGAATTTTACTTGTTTAGCATCCCATAAATAAGTTTGCTTATTTAAACAGGTTTTTCAACGAGGCATGCTTGACCCTATATTTAGTTTGGACTAGAGATAAAGAAGAAATAAGAAGAGGGCTGAGTGACAACTCTTTCTCTTCTCACTTTCTTTTCTTAAAAAAAAAAACAACTGTAAAAAATTATTATTTAAAACAAAACAAAACATAACAAAAACCCTTTACCTTTTGAAGAATGGTAAGGGCTAGGCAATCCTGGGGTTAAGTGACTTGCCCAGAGATGCATAGCTAGGAAGTATCTGAGGCCAAATTTGAACCAAGGTCCTTCCAACTCCTGGCCTGGCACTCTATCCACTGTGCCACCTACATTCCCCACCCCTCTCACTTTCAGAAAATCCCATTTTTCTCCTTATGGGATAAAGGAGAGGAAATCCATCTCAATAGAAGCTAAAGGGACAAAGTACAAAGCATACTCACCTCGGCTCTCAAAGCTACTATGCAGACGTCGTTCAGCTGTTTCCAGAAGCTGCTTGCAAGTTTTCCATAGTTGGCACTGGGTGCAGGCTAGATCAAATGCAGCCATAGCTGGGGGACTGAGGTCTTCCAGAATGTCCCTCAAGGGAGCAGTGGGTTCCATATGCTTGCCGCTTATCCAGAAGTCCTCCTGAAGGATCGGGATGGGGTCTACAGAGATGCTAAGCAGTTTATCAGTTACATCAGAGATAGAGTAAAATACCATGCCTGGAAAAGGAGCAGTACAATAAAAACAGGAAATTGAAATGATCATTACCAACTAATCAAAAAAGCATTTTTATACACTATAGGTGAAGTACCATGCTAGGAATACAGACAAAAAAGGGATAGTTTTTTGTCTTTACTCTTTTAATTTTAATTTTTAAAAAAACCCTTACTTTCTATCTTAGAATTTATACTGTGTTTTGGCTCCAAGGTAGAAGAGCAGCAAGGGCTAGGCAATAGAAGTTAAGTGACTTGCCCAAGGTCACACAGCTAGGAAGTGTCTGAGGTCAAATTTGAACCCAGCACCTCCTATTTCTGGGTCTAGCTCTCAACCCACTGAGCTATTCCCAAGTCTTTGCCTTTACATTGTACTGGGGACAAACAATATGTACAGATTTAAGAATATATAGGTAATAAGTAAAAAGTAGGGTGTTTTTTTTTTTTGAGGGGAAAGGTACTAAGAATTGGGAAGGAAGGGGGGATATGGAAAGGACTCATGTAAGAGGCAGTGCTTGAGCTGAACCTGGAAGGGAACTGAGTTTTCTAAAAGGCAGAGGTGAGAAGAGAGAACATTCCAGGCATACAGATGTTCTCTTAGCATAATAAAACCAGTCATGCAAAGGCAGGGAAACAGTTGTTGAAATGTTGTGTGGGAGGAACAGCAAGTGGAAGTTTGATGGAACACAGAGTGTGTGAGGGAGAAAACTTGGGAATAAGTCTGGTAAGGCAGGTCAGAGACAGGTTGTGAATTCAAGGGAGTTTGTATTTTATCCCAAAGGAAAGAAGGAACTGCTTTATCAGGAAGGGAGTGACTTGGTCAGACCTGTGTATTAGGAATACTGCTTTGGTAGCTGTGTAGAAGGGACAGACTTGAGGAAGACAAACCAGTTAGAAGGCAATGGCAATCGTTCAGGTCAGAAGTGTCACACACTATGCAGCCCAAACTAATTAAAATGTAACTGGGAAATATTTAACAAAATAAAGTATATGCTAAAGTATAATAGGATATAGATAATGTTAATATATGGCTTTCTAAGTTAATATGTGAAGGTGAAGTGAGCACATCCAGGACAATACTCTACAGAAGAATGGCAATATTATATGATAAAAAATGGTGAATGATTCAGCTATCCTTAGCAATACAGTGATCCAAGATAATCCCCAAGGACTCATGATGAAAAGAGTCATCTGCCTTCAGAGAAAGAACTGAGGCAGTCTGACTTCAGGCAAAAGTATACTCTATTTTACTTTCTTTCTTCCTTGTTTTTTGTTCAAGTCATCTTACACAAAATAACTAATATGGAAAAATGTTTTACATTATTGTACATGTATAATCTATATCAGATTGCTTGCTGTCTCAGTAGGGAGAAGGGGAGAGATGGGGAGGGAGAATTTGGCTCAAAATACAAAATAAATAAATAGAAATCTCAATCACACACAAAAACAGAAAATCTGTTGTTGGATGATTGAGCAAATTCACATGTTATTTTGGGACAATGGTTAAATTGTGTAGTGCTTTTTATGAACTTGTTTGTGTTCATTAAAAAAAAGTTAATATGTGGTCCTTATGTATAGTTGGTGGCCCCATTACTATCTGAGTTTGACACCACTGGTCTAGGTGGGAGTTAATGAATGCCTGAATTAGGGTGGTGGGAGAGATGTGATGATTCCAATTGCAACTGTTGTTATTATTATTAACAAATAAAGATAAATCAAAATAATGGCAAATTCTTTGTAGGTTAGTAGATAAACACATTAATTCTCACCACAGATCTATTTCATCCATTAGCGTCAAGAGAAATTAAGATAGTATGCATGGTTATAATTAAGGGAAGCCAAGAGAAAACCTTAAAAGAGGTAAAAAAGAACTGTGTTTCTAGTTGGAAACAAAAAAGAAATGATTCAATCAAACAACAAACACAGGAGTTTACTATATGCCAGGAATTGTGCTAAGCTCTGGGGAATATAAAGAAAAGTAAAAAAGAAGCTAAAACAGTCCCAATCCTTGAAGACATTATACTAATGGGGGAGAGAGAATAAAAACAAATAGGTACATATGCAATACATAGAATAGGAGAGAGGTAACTATAGTTCAGGGCCATTTTTGTGGGCAATAGGGAAAGAATCCTTAGGAAGAGACTGAAGATACTTGAAGAAGTGAGGATAATATTGCAGGCAATCTGCTGGAGAAGGTGGGAGGAATGTGTGTATAATGTTCTGTGTATAGGGGCTGGCTGATGAAAGGAGTAGGGTAGCCCTCTTTGTCAAGTCAAATAAGGATGCTCTTGTAAGCTGGGACTTAACTCCATGGTACTTTTTACTTTACTGAACACTGGTAGTTGTGACAAGGTTAAAAAAATGTGTGAAGAGATGGGGGGGAGATTGAGTAGGGAGGGTTGAGTGTGTGTGTGTGGGAACAAAGGACAAACTTTTAAGAAATTAAAAGGTCCTTTAACACTGAAGTCAAGGTTCGAGTAGATAGCCGACTCCCAGTGTTTAGCATCAGCACTAGAAAATACTCTCTTCTCTAATAATGAAACAAAATAACTTTCTTTACAAAGCCTGAACAACTACACTGAGAAGGAAGCAAAATTCTCAGGCATATACAGAAACACTAGGGCTTATGCCAACAAAATAGAGGCAGCATGAAAGATTTCCCCTCTTTTTTTATTTTTTAAAACCCTTACCTTGTCTCAGAATCAATACTGTGAATTAGTTCCAAGGCAGAAGAGAGATAAGGGCTAGGCAATAGGGATTTAAGTGACTTGCCAAGAGTCACACTGCTAGGAAATATCTAAAGCCACATTTGAACCCAGGACCCTCATCTCTAGGCCTGGCTCTCAATCCACTGAGCCATCTAGCTGCCCCCAAGATTATCTCTCTTAACTCTAGACATAGTAGGTAACTTTAAGGGAGTGTTTAAAATGGTAGGAATCTGGAACATACTGTAGGGGAGGTGGAACAGATCTGGATTCCATATTTTGCTAAAGTTGTCCATGATATAGGGAAGATCAAGAACCCTGCATAGGTATCATGCAACACTGCCTATCTCCTCTAGTCAGAAAAAAACATGTTCTCACCTGCTGCAGCAGCACTGCCAATGGCCTGCAGAGTCGAGCGGCCACTGCCAGTCCGTCGGACAGTGGTACTACCCCCCTCTGAGATTGTGTTTTCAATCTTGTTCTCTACTTGGGCCAATTCTTGGATCACTTCTTGGTAGCGTTCCATAAACATGAGCTCACCATAGCTGGGAGAGGACTTCAGGTCAAACATGAACACCACCTGCCACAAGGGGATAATGGATGGATTATTTCTATGGCAGTGCCCAGGGGATTTATAAATTTCTACAGAATGTTTATCTTGTAAATATCATGCATGACAAGGTTTTGACAGATCAGGGTCATGAGGCAGCCCTGGATCTGAAAGCAGGTCAAAGGGTGTTGAAGCAGCTTAGAATTTTGGAGGACTCAGAAGAAACAGGCTTGAGTCTTGGCTCTGAGATTCACTACCTGTTTAACACTAACTTTGTGACTGTGGGTAAGTCATTTAACTTAAATGGGCTTCAGTTTCTTTATGAAAAATGGGGATAAAAACATTTGCACTAATTCTCTTGGATGGCGTTTCATAAGAAAAATGTTTTGTAAGCTATAAAAGTACTATACAAATGGGAACTATTATCTGCATACAATCAGCATACAAGGGGTAGGAAGAGTGGCTGAAAAATCTTCAAGGGGAAAGGGACAGATGGAAGAAAAATGGGACTTAAAGTGAGGGGTGGGAGGCTACATGGATTAGGATTGGTTATTACTAGAGAAAGGATGTAAAGACAAGTGGATGAAGGAGAGTAAGAACTGCTCCTGTCATCTGGGATTTTTCCCAGTGGTATTACTATTAGATGGCTAGTTGGCAATAGTTTATAGCCCTAAACAACCAGGTTGTTGCCTGAATTGAAGTAAGTAATTAAGAGGCAGCCCTGGAACTAGAATCCTGGACCTGTGATTGCTGGTCAGTATTCTCTTCCACTGTCCCTTGCTGCCTTGCTAGATACTATGGCCTTGGAATTGAGGGACAATGAAGAATATTACTAAGAAGAGCTTGATTATGTAGAAGGTAGGAGTTTGGAGCAATCTAGTGGTGGGAGCAACACCAACCTTCCAAATTTTCCAAAATGAAAGAGATCCCAAGTACTCTTTGTAATTTGGGGTAGATAAAGGCATAGAAATTAGATGAAGGGATAAAGACCCCAAGGGAAATGCAGCAGATACTTGGGACAAGGCCAGCAAATGGCACTTATTAGGTAAAGCTAGTAACAGCCCATAATAGTCACCCTGTATTCTGATCTCAGAATAGTTTTCTTACAAAAATAAGGCTGTGCTTCTTGATGTCATCAAGAAGCTACTATTACAATAAGTAATAAATTTAAGATAAGCTATATCCTGGAACTTGTGAAGGATCATCAGATGATATTGCAATGACAAAGACAAATAGGACAGTGGTTTGCATGGAGTCTATAAAACTGAGAATTTGAGAAGAAAAAATTCATTAGTGCTTCTTGTGCACTGTCCTAGGGAGAGAAGGAGGATGCCCTTATCAGAAGACAAGAATATTCTAATCTACTTGTCAATCCAGACTATCATAACTTGAAAACATACCTTCAGATTAACCAGTTCCTTTACTAGTAGCTAAGTGGCAAAAAGGAGAGAGCTCTGGGCCAGCAGGCAGGCAGACCAAAGTTTAAATCTAGCCTCAGACATTTTTTTAACTATGTGATCCTGGGCAAGTCATTTAAGCATTCTTAGCCTGTTTCCTCACTTGTAAAATGGGCATCACACTAACAAATATCTCCCAGGGTTGTTGAGAGGGGCAAATGAGATAATGTATGTAAAGTGCTTTGCATACCTTAAATGCACAATCTAAATGTTTATTTATTACTCTGACTCCATACTCGGCAATTGATCCTTTGACCATAATTTGATTTTTCAAATAGGCTCAGACAACTATGTGCTCCTTGGTTGACACAATAATAATATTATAATAGTATTGTCTTGCATTTATGTGTTTCTTTATAGTTCTCATAGTGTTTTAACCAGGGCCAGGATAATGGATTTGTGTCAACTTTTGGATCACCAGATCTAGTGCTGAGAAGAACCTTAGATATTCATTTAGTCCAGGGGTCAGAAAACTCTCCAAACAACAGCCTGTGAGCTAAATGATTTTCTACATTTTAAAATAACATTTTATTATATTTAAGTGATTTTTACTTTTTAAAATAAAGTTTTATTTTAAGAAATAGGAAAATTTAATGTAAAAACTTTTCTTAGTTCTTTTACAATAAGTGAGTGTTGTCCCCTGGGTAATAATTTGCTGACTCCTAATATAATCTATCCTTCATTTTACAAATGAGGAAACTGAGACTGAGAAAAATGAAGACTAGACCAAAGTGGTAGTGGTAATAAGTAGTAGAACCCAAATTCAAATCCATTTCCCCAATCCCAAATCCGGTGAATCTTCTATCATGTCATGTTGTCTTGTATGCCCTGAAAACCCGTCTTCATATATGGAGTTTGAAATCACAAAAAACCTCTCTGGTAATAGAAATATATCCCTTGTTGACTGTATTCCCAATGCATTGCGATCTATGTGGTTGTATACCTTACACATTCTGGTCAAGCTTTGGCTTTCCCATATATAGTATCATTCGATCCTCACAATGATCTATGAAGTAGGCAGAGCAAGAGTTGGGTCACCTCTGTAAAGAGGGGAAACTAAATGACTTTTCAAAGGTCACAAGAACTAAGGCACACACCTATATAGATATTCCGGTCCCTTGAAAATTACGGTCCTCTTTGCTTCAAAACAAAATAAGACAACATTGGTATTTTGGCAGTTGAGTTTTTTTGTAAGTTAAATCAAAGTTTGGGGGGGGGGGGGTGGGGAGAGTCTGATCACCCTTTGAAATTGGTTTAAGAAGGCTGCAAAGTTGAAGGACTGAAACTTAAACTATGGCATACTACCTTTCAAAAGATCAGCCACCTGTGGAGTACTGGCTTGAGACAGCCTTTTTGTCCTTCTGGAATGCCCAGAGATGCAGCCTTTCACCACTTAGGGGACACTGAGCTCCATCCTCTCACCTGATGAGCTTCCACAAAGTTCCCTCGGAGAATACAAGATGCAAGAAGTGACTCAGGCTGAGATAGCATCATGGGAATAAGTGGGTTTTGTGGTTGGGATTGTAGCTGGACCTCCAGCTCACTCCGTCCAGACATAGTACTCAGACTTCCCTCTATAAGAACATAGGATAAGGGGAAGATCAGGGAAGCACATCATTTGCATTGTAAAATATTCAAATCCCTTTCATCATAGTACCCCATGGAGAAGCCAGGAGGCAGAACCTGACCTCTCCTTGGGAGGAAGGACTATCTCTACATCCAGATGATTTTACCTAGTGACAGGTTCTGAGAAACCTCTGCTGATCTTGGCTAAAGGCAGGGAAGTGTAAATCTTGAAATCTCTCAGGTTTGTGAATGTTAAAAATTTCCCCATCAGGGAATTCTTAATTGGAACAAATTCCCTACTGAGAAACATTCTCCATTTTGATGTGAGAACTCGCCAGGATCAGAAACGGGAGGACCCCTACTCTACCCATACTTAAGACTGCTTTAGGGGAGAAAACTCCTTGCTAAACAATGAAAGTACTTGGACCCATGCTTATAATAAGGCAAGGAGTTCTTTGAGCCAGGCCTGTTTTTAGAATTGATACAATGGGATGCTAGGTACCTAAAAGGGTCGGGCAAGTTTTCTCTTGATGAGATTAGTTGACTCAGCTGTGTATTCTCTAGTTCAGACTTACTGAGGAGATTGGTCGACTTAGCAGGAATTTAGATGGTCAGTCCTTTGGAAAAGCATCTACAGTGATTGGTAGATGTAGGGACTTAGGGGAGGTGACATGGGAGAAAAACCCCTATATAAGAAAAAGCAGAATCTCTTGAGGATATATCCTTTTGGAGGAATTCCTTTTGGAGGATCTCTGATGAGGACTGCTTGGGAAGAATCTCTTGAGAGAGGCTCTGGAGAAGGGAAGCTCTTGGAGGACAATCTCTAAGGAGGTCTCGCTGGAGCTCCTCTAAGGGGACTCTGTCCCTCTGGAGGATCTGGAGAGAGGCATTTTGAAACAGTCTCTGGCTGGAAGGCTCTCTGGTGAAGTCAGCTGAGATGGAGCTGGCCTGGTGTCACTAGAATCCTTGTTTAGGCAGACCTTGTGGTGAGTGTTAAAAGACTGACTGACTGATTCTCTCTCTTAAGACTCAGGTCTAGGCCATATTGGCTTGAGGCCCTTCATAATTATTCCTTTCCTACTCTTTCTCTCATTCCTCATTATATTATTAATTAAAAATCTCTATAAAACCCAGTTGACTTGGGTATTTGAATAATTGGGAATATTTCCCTAGCAACCACCTTATATTTGATTTAAAAACCAAGACACTGTAGTGAAACATTTTCTGTGGTCAAATTTACTCACCCTCTCTTATATCTATCACAATTTATATCTTCCACCATTTTAACTCACTACAGTTTAAGACCTCAACCATTTTAAATCTCACAGAAGCCTCTGAAAGATTTCTTGTTGAGCCCATCCTCACCCTTCCTTCCCTCTCACTGCTGCCTGGGATACAGGCAGCTTTGTCTCTTAGCTCCTGAGCTAGTAATCACCCCACCCAGGCTGCAGTTGAAATTCTTGTGAATATTCTTGTGAAAGAATATTCATTCCCAGGGCAAAACTGGGGAACAGGACATATCCGATTAATACCTGAGGTGCTTGTGCTTAGTTCACTACTTGTACTTTCCAGCGACAGGTTGGAGGATCTGTCCCGACCATCTAAAGGCATTAGGAAAAAAGATAAATAAATCAACCATCAATTCTTTGAAACACAGAAAATGTCAAGTCCCCTTATTCACTAGGATTTGGGTAGTCTGAGTGGAATGTATATGTACAGCAGGCAACGAAGACTAACACTGGCCCTGGTAAGCTACAATACTTGTTCGAAGCCAGTTGATCCAAGTGACTCTCTCCTCAAGAGGAGTCTCATTCCTTCTCTCAGGCAATATCTGATATCAGACGGATGAGAGAAAATGAAAATCCATCCAGCAGAGACACAAACACATCAGGTTATGCAAGACAAGCCTCTATCACTTTCCATGGTGACCTGCTTCTTCCCATAGGTACAAGACTCTGAAAGAGAATGCTGTCCAGCTTGGTCAGTGCTGGTCCCTATCCTAGACACTGCCTTTCAGCTCCCCTCTGCTCACTGGAGAGCATGGTATGCTCATTCCTATCTGCCATCTTTATACCCAGAACTGAGGCAGTCTAGGTTCCTTATGGAGAACCCATGGAGCCCATCAGCTTCATGGTCCCATGTTCTCTTTGTCTAATCTGTAAGCCACACAGATTTCTCAGAAATTATTTTATTCCCTTCACCTCAATGGTCTCTCCTTTCTCATCCATTTATCCATACAGCTTTCAAGGCCTAGTTCAGAAACTACCTCTTTCAAGAAGCCTTCCTCTATGATGTTAGTCTCTGCTAATAATAATCTTTATCACTAAAAGTTGTTGTGAGGAAAAGATTATGTTTATGTAGGAAAAAGTTATTATGTGACTTTTTATATTTAGTTTATATTAGTTTTATTATATAAATTATATAAAATTAAATTACTTATTTTAAAATTTATTAATTTATACTTATAATTATATATAATAGCTATTTAATTTAAATTAAATGTAAGTGTTATGTAAATACAAGTTATTATTATTACTTTAACCCTTTGCACTCATAGTAGTAAACATTTATACAGCATTCCAAAATTTGCAAAATGCTTTATAAATATTATTTCTATTGATTCTCACAACAACTCTGGGAGGCAGGTGCTATTGTTATCCTCATTTTATAGATGAGGAAACTGAGGCAGAGGTTAAATGATTTACCCAGGTTGCATAATTAGTAAGTGTCTGAAGTTGGATTTGAACTCAGAACTTATTGACTCTTGTATCCTATTCACTGCACCAGTTAATTTAATACTTGTTTTTCAATTGTTTCTTGTCTAACTAGACTATAAGCTTCTTGATGGTAGAGACTACATACTGTCTCTCTCCCTCTTTTCTTAAAGTATCTGGCTTGATGCCAGGTACAAACAGTTGATTCACTACAGACACAAGAAGCAGCACACAATTTGATCAATATCTGGGGAAGGAACTTCTGAGCTCACCTGACTTATTCCTTCTTGCCCGGTGAGCCCGGCGTAGACTGGAGTGGCGTGTGGCCAGGGTATGGCATTTCTGGGAGGCTGTGAGCTGCTCCTCTGAAACGGTAACTAGCATAGGTCATACAAGGGGGGATCCAGGCTTTGTCCTGTCCTCTCCCTTGGGATAGCAGGTGGGGAAAGCCTGATTAAGAAGTGGAGCAATGTCCAAGTTTTACAATATAGGTTATCATGGCATAAAGCCTTCTGAATATCAACTGGACCAAAGTGATACAGGAATCTGAGACCCCTGCTTATGCTTCCCCTCTTTCTTCTCACCGTCCCAGTAATCCCTTCTCTTACCTGTGTTCTGGTTGCTGATTACCACCTTATATCTCCACTGTGCCTCAGAGAGGATTTTGGAGAACTGGTGTAGCCGACTCTGTAAGCCATCCTTGCTTCCTGAGAGGCACTGGCTTTCTACCAGTTTCAGGTTCTCAGAGGGCTCATAAGTGCTGATTTCCTCCAACTGCTCCTGGAGAAGCTTGAGAAAAGCCTCCATTGCTAGCTCATCAGCTAGAAACCCATTGCTACCACTAGTAAAGTGTTTCAGGTCCAGAAAGCCTTGTTCTGGGCTCCTGCCTCTTGCCTCTGCAATCAGACAGCTTGGGGAGGGGTGAGGAAGACCTCTGAGCACCTCAAGGGCAGCCCCTTCTGATTTCCTCTCAGGCTGGTGGATAATCTGGGGATTTTCAGAGGGAGACCATCCTAGATCTGGGGGACTTTTCCCATCGAGGTCATCATCATCAGCATAGTCCTCCGGCAGGGTAGGGTCTGAGTGAAGGTCACTAGAGGTGATGAGGAGCAAAGAGAAAATATTTTCCAGAAGTTCTAGCCGCAGAGAATTGGGAATACTGCGTAGGTAATGTTGACACTTGGCCAGGTAAATTGAGAAGAGATCCGAGGCACCTAAGGAGATGGGGAGTTTTAGAGAAGTAGCCAGAGAAAAAGAAAATAAGATCACTCACATGCATTCTCTCTCTCTCTCTCTCAAGTCAAAAACAAAAAAATAAAAGCAACTGCTAGCTTCATAAACATTTTCCCTTTGGGGGCACTGTTTTCTAAGCCAGGAAACTGGAGATTCTCAGAAGACTAGTACTAGGAGTAGTACACTATTTATTCCACAATACCATTGCAGTGCGCCATGGGAGGGTTTCAGAATCTCAGCAGAAAGTAGAGATACTGAACGTTACTGTTTTGGGGACAGACTCACTGTGTTAAAGGCAATGAGCTATTCTAGCCCCTTCACATGCTATCCTACCACTCTATTTTGCATGCTACTCTACACATGCTACATGCTACCCCTAACTCTTCTAGCCAACTCAGATCCAGATGTACCATTCAGGTGTCCATCTGGGCCATCTGCCTTCATGTACCCCTCATGTATGTAAACTTCCTCTCTCACTTTCTCTCCCTTCTCTTTTGCTCTGAAGATTATAATTCAATCAATATTACCATTGGTCTCTGGAAAGGTTATGTCATTCAATTTTCCTACTCAGTCCCCTTGTGACTTCTCAAACCAAAATTCCCTTCCCTGACAACCACTCCTAGGTATGTGTTATCTCCCCCTATTAGATAACCTCAAGGACAAGGACTGTTTCTTTCCAGTGCTTAGTGCAATTCCTGGAACCTACTAGTAAAGATTAAGTATCTAGCAGGTCCTTAGTAAATGTTTTATCTTTCATTCACAGGACACAAATAAATCTCCCATAGTAGTGGTTATTAAATGTTTTCAGCTAAGGCACTCAATCCTTAATTAAGAAGATCTTTTACTATCTTACTAACCCTCTCTCTTATAAATGCTTTATTTTTCATTTATTGGAATATAGGTAACATTTGTCTTCCATAATTATTAATTAGTCTTCCTCTATATTCTCCCCCAGAAAATAAACTCACAGGATATTTTAGGTTAGTCAACTAAGTGGAGGAGTGGATAGAATGCCAGTAAAAAAGTGGAGTAAAAAAGACTCATCTTCTTGAGGTCAAATCTGGCCTCAGACACTTCCTAGCTGTATGACCTTTGGCAAATCACCTAACCTTGCTTGCCTCAGTTTTCTCAGCTATAAAATGAACTGGAGAAGGAAATGGCAAATGACTCCTCTATCTCTGCCAAGAAAACCCCAAATGAAGTCACAAAGTATCAAGACATGATTGAAACGGTCATACAGCTATATATTTTGTCAACAACAACTGATCTTAGTTTTCTTGAGTACTAAGAGATCTACTCCCTAAAGTAAGACTTCTTATTCAAACACAATTTAGTGTGCTTGTGTTTAGTGGTGGTGGTATGATGTTAGATGTAATAATCTCTATGTACTTTATAGACATGATTATGCTGGAGACAACAGAGACTTCAAAGTATACTGATAAAAGGAAAGATAAGAAGAGGAAGTCTGACTCAATTAGATATATGACAAGTTATTTCTTTCATTTTCCTTGTGTTTTGGTTTTTCCCTTTACAACACTGAAGACAGTATTGATAACAATGAAATAATTCTTGTGAGTAATACAACCTCCAAGTTGAAAATTGTAGTGAAAATGAGTATTGGTACAAAGAATCTCTGTTGGATTTTTATTATTAAGTCCATGCAGAAGATGAGGCTGAAATACTGTACCTGGGGAAGAAGAGTTCTTTGTTGGCTCCTGGTTGGTGGCCAGGTTCTCAGAAAGTCCTTCCTTGCAGACCTGGCACTGAAATCGCTGGTGAGAATTCACACAGAGGGCATAAATGGCATACTTCATGGCACAGAACCCCTGGAAGAGGGTCAGGTTCTGACATTGATTCAGATGGTTCAGGACAGAGGCATCAGCTGAATATTAATTATAATGAAGAAGAAGAGAAAGAGGTTAACTCCTGAGGGTCAATTCATTCCTGTTCCCACTAAAGTGAAGAACTGGTGGGATTTTTTTTTTTAAACCCTTACCTTCTGTTGATACTAGGGATCAGTTCCAAGGTAGAAAAACAGTAAGGACTAGGCAATGAGGATTAAGTTTTCTGCCCAAGGTCACACAGTTAGGAATTATCTGAGGTCAGATTTGAACTCAGGTCCTCTAGGCCTTGATCAATTCACTGAGCCACCTAATTGCCCCAAGATGCTAAGATTTTGGGTCATTTAGATGCTTCCTCTTTCTATGCCATTTTTATTTCCTACTGGATCCTCTTCTTGGCTTTTTCCTTTATGCCAGGTGAGTTCAACCTTATGACTCTTTTCATTCCTTCTCTCATTTACCGCCTAACCATAGAATCACAAAACCTAAATACTGGAAGGGACCTCAGAAATTATGTGGTCCGTGTTCTGTCTACCTCCCAAACCTGTGTTCATACACAAGGCACTTTCTGACAATCCTTAGAAATCCTTTTTTACTTTTTAAGAAGTGTGGACTTCCCACCCTCACCCATGCCAGGGCCCCTGAAAATGAATTAAATGTTTGGGTTTTTTTTGTCCTACACCTCTGACATAGGCAAGGTACCATCACCCATCTTTACTTTTCTAAAGTACATGAATATATTCCTAATACATCAGTAGGGTTCAGAATGAAATTACTACACTGAAGAGTGTTTTATATTTCTATATAGAAGAATCAGAAAATCCTATCCCTTCCTCCCACTTTTTTTAAACCCTTACCTTCCTTCTTGGAGTCAATACTGTGTATTGGTTCCAAGGCAGAAGAGTGGTAAGGGCTAGGCAATGGGGGTTAAGTGACTTGCCCAGGGTCACACAGTTGGAAAGTGTCTGAGGCCAGATTTGAATCTAGGACCTCCTGTCTCTAGGCCTGGCTCTCAATCCACTGAGCTACCCAGCTGCCCCCTATAATTCAAATTTCTTTGATGGCGGGGTAGTGATGGGAAGTAGTTTTGTATCTTAATTTCCATAGATCACTATACTAATTTCCCAGTGCCCTTTTCTCAGTCTTTAGCCTCTATGACAATGTCAGGAATTCAAAATGAAGGATCTAATTTTGTTCAATTGGAAAAGAACAGTATAGGAAGTTTCAGGTTTCAGGTTGCTCAACTATAACCTAAACTGCTTCCCAAATGCCAGAGTCTCATATTTGGGATTCTGCTCCAGAGATTCCCAATTTCTCAGAGTTCCTAGGACAAATGAGGAAATTCCCACCTCCCTGGAGCGACTGACTCATAGTTGTTCTCTCAAGTTTAGACACATTCTAGGAGACTACTGCCAGGTTGATCACTTTGATAAGTCATGGCAATAAGCCTGGCTAGACCTCTAGTTTGGCAGAGGATGGACATGACCTGGATCACCTTTACTTCAACTTACAGTGATCCTGCTGTGGTTCCTTGATGAACATTTTCTGCAATAGCTCAAGAACATCTTCTTCCCGAAGAGCAGGAAGGTTTGTGAGGTGATAAAGGGAGTAGAGCACTGAATGGTTGTCTCCACTATACAAGTGATGCAGGATCTCTCTCTCTGGTATGGGAAGGCTGCAAGAAGAAAGTTGAGGAAGTGAGGGCTGGTTTCATAATACCATCATGGGAGAGCCTGACTTCCTTTCCTCCTTGGTCTTTCTGCTTCTCTCCTCAAGACCACAGGTCTCACCTCTCTTGTAGCAAAAAAGAGCCAGATCTAAGATGTGCCATAAATCAGTATCTACTACCACTGTGATTCCAGGAAGATCTTGAAGAATGGCTAGCTCCTTATCACTAAGCCTTCTAATTTCTGTGACCCTTCCCAGCACCGTTATCAGAAACTCCTTTGAAATGTAGCACTTCTGGCAAGTGCTAGGACAGTACCCAGAGATTATCATTCTCTTTTACCATCCCTCTAATTCTGGAAATCCTGATGGGGTGGGTAGGAGTTAGGAGGAAGCCCAGAACCACAGGTGAACTGAGGTTAGGGAAGACATGAACCAAGATGCTATAACCGATTATGTCCAAAGCCAAAACTAACAACCATATGTTTATGTTGAAGAAGTTTAGAAGAGTTGATTAGCAGTCTCATAAAAAAAAAAAGATTTACTAAAAACTCCCATTATAGGAAAGAGAAGTGGCTGAGAGATGGTATCACCTATTCTCACCTGCTATGCTGTAGACACCACTCTAGGACTTCTACATGTGCTGACAAACCATCACAGGCATCTCTGAGGAGCTTGTCACATTCTTGATTCTGTTTTCAAATAAGAAAAAGGAGAGATGTTGATTCAGACACTTTAGAGCTAGAGACTATGACTACCCACATTAAGCAAGCAAGAACTATAGTTCTAGATAACTCTCATCAAGGCTTCGGATTGGGAGACTTACCTGTGGCCTGTGGAGGGTCTGGAGCAGCAACTTGGCTGCCTCCAGGCTTTGACAATGAGTCCATCCCAGAAGCACAAGTAGTTGACTGAGAGGCCTGAATTCTTTATCCAGCAAGCAGCTCAGTCCTGAAAAGTCTTGTTCCTTCAATAGTGTTAGTGCTGTTGTCTACAAGTCAAGAAGAGGGTTTTGAGAGGTTGACAAAAAAATCAAAATAAACTTGGCTTGAACCACAAAGGTGAAAGCTTTTTAGTGGCAGTAGATCTGGATAATTTAAAAAGATGGAGAGTAGAATGAGTGAGGCCAATTTTTAGGTTCTACCAAAGGGAATTGCAGCCTTCAGGGACGTTCTACTTTTCCATGAATATAATGTCCTGAATTTCATTAACTCATCTGAAGAACAGGAAGAAATGAGACCAGCACTACTATACTCTACTAGGACCTTTGCTTTCTAGAGAAATCCCTAGACTTTGTAACATTCTGCTGACTTTGAGACATGTGCAATGTAATCACATATTATGCTGCCAGACCTCTGTATAAGTGGCCTATGTGTCAGGAATGTACTCCTCTTCATTCTTCAACCTCAGACAATCCCTAGCTTCCCTCAGAGCACCAATCTGATGCTCTCTTTTACATGAGGCTGTTTCTGATCCTCTCCCTGTCAACCCAGCCATTAATGCGATCTTCCTATTGAAAAGACTTTGTATTAAGATTATATATTTAGAGTGGAAAACTTGGGAGACAATCTAATCCAACTTTCTCATCTGAGATTAATAGATAGAGATAGGGTTTAGATTCAGATTTTTGGGACCTGAAATCAAGCATTCATTCCAGTATAGGACACATATCTCAAAGTTGTAATTATTTATTTGAATACAGAAGATTATAGATTCAGTGCTAGAAGATCATATGGTCTAATCCCTTCATCTGAAATATGAGGTTAAGTAACCTGCCCATGACCACATAAATAGTTAAAGGACTCAAATTCAGGCTTTGAAAATCTGATGCTCTCAAGGATGTAACTTCAATGGAATGGAAGCTTCTTGTCTATATGTTCTCAATACCTAGGCCAGTGCCTTGAATAAGACAGGCATTCAATAAATATTTGTTGGATGGGATTATTTATCACAATTGACCATACTTATAATGCCTAGCTCCTGTCAAGTGTATATGCAATGCAATAATAAATTTTTGCTGAATGAACCAAATTTAAAAATCAATAATGAAAGCTCTCTGGTAATCCTTGTTGAAGAAGAGACCTAATTGAACTGAAGGAGACGGACTAACAGAGGTTTGTATCTGAGGAGAAATCTGAGATAAACTGAAGAAAATCTGAAGAGGAACAAACTCTTGTTCCATATTCTACTTCTAGCTTGTGTGTGAGAAAGTTGAAAGAAAAGGAGCAAAGTCAAGGAGAATTAATGAGGATTAAATTATAAGGACTTCAAGATAGACTTAGGAGAAGGAAAAGGAGAAGGTTATTGCTAGGCAGAGTAAGAAAATATATGCTGGGAGCCATCAAAAACCATGTTGTTTGAAATGGTCACATGGGACTGCAAAGCAGCCCCAAGGAAGGATGGAAACACCCACTGAAACCCACCCTAAGTGATTTTCCTTATTAACTCCTCTTATTATTGGAATTGCTATGATTATTATTCTTACTTTGCCCCAGGAAAAATACATGAGAGCAACATGCTTGCAGGGTTAATACAGATGTCCCACTCTGTCCCCTCATGATATTACCAGGAGATCCCACTTACAAAATTAAACCTAAGGATTCTTATATACCCACTTAGATAGGACCCTCTTGTCTAGGCATGAAAATTTCTGGCAATGTCAGGTCAAGATGGCGGCTTAGAGAAATCGAAAGTTCAGACCTCTGGAAACCCTTCCTTACTGATCAAAACTAAATGCTCCTAGGGGACTGAAAATCAAACCTAACAACAAGACAGAGCAAAGGAACCCTCCTGCTAGACTGAACTTAAAAGGTACGCCTCCCCAAAAGTCTGAATTCAAGAACATTTGGGTTTAAGGGGAAGGAAGAAGGAAGGTCCCTGGACCCCTCCCCCACCTAGAGCACTGAGCCTCCAGCGGTAGCTAGAACCTCTGGGCAGATAACAGTGCTGGTCTGGAGGGAGTACCTACCGGGCAATGCTGTGCCAGGCTCAGAGCATCGAACACAGGTGGTGGGGAAGCAGTTGGAGAAGAAGCACAGAGTGGGTAGTGTAGTTGCAGCAGCAGAGACACTCCATATCCCACCCCCCCACCCCCCAAGGTTTTGGACTCAGTGCACATCCAGCTCTACAAGTTCAAACCAGCTGGACTTACTCTCATCAAAGCCTTGAGAGGGAAGGGAAGCTCAAGCTTCAACACCCCTCCCCCACTCACTGCACTGAGAGATTTGCTGACTAAACTCCAAGGGGGAAGGCTGACAGAAAAGCCCAAACCCACAGATCCAAAACATAATGAGAGGAGCAAGAGTGCAGGCAACAACAGAGGAAAAAGAAGGTGGCAAATATTAGCAAACAACAGAATAAGAAAAAAGAAATTACAATCGACAGCTTCTATACAGGTAATGAACAAAGAGCAAATGTAACAAAGAAGGATGAAGAAACACCAAGCAAAAACACAGAAACTCCAGTGAATTGGACACAGGCTTTGGAAGAACTCAAAATACAATTCAAGAGAGGCTGAAGACAACTGGGAAAAGAACTTAAAAAGCAAGATAAATCATCTGGAAACAGAGACACTTGAACTAAAATGAGAAAATAGTTTCTTGAAAGCCAAAATTAATCAGCTTGAAAATGAGACAAAGGAGATGAATGATCAGAAGGAGAAGGATAACCAAAAAGCCAGGGATGAAATCCAGTCTTTAAAAACCAGAATACAACAAATAGAAGCTAGCAACTTCACAAGGCAGCAGGAAACTATAAAACAAAATCAAAAGAATGAAAAAAATTGAGGAAAATATGAAGCACCACATTCACAAAACAGAAGATTTAGAGAATCATTCAAGGAGAGACAACTTAAGAATCATTGGAAGACCATGACAAAAGAAAAAGCCTTGATATCATCTTACAGGAAATTATCCAAGAAAACTGCCTCTATATACTATAACAAGAGAGGAAAAGTGGAGACTGAAAAAATCCACACATCTACTCCTGTACTTAATCCCCAACTGACAACACCCAGGAATATTATAGCCAAATGCAAGAACTATCAGAACAAGGAAAAAATATTAAAAGCTGATAAGAAGAAGTCATTCAGATACTAAGGAACTACAGTGAGGATAACACAGGAACTGGCTGCATCTATACCAAAGGACTGAAAGGCATGGAATATGAAGTTTTAAAAAAATTTAAAAGAAGGAAGGGATGGATGTACCCCAAAAGGGAGGTCTGGGATTTTGGTATGGAGAGAGGAAAAGAGAGAGAACCCCCCCTTCTCACAAAGAGGGGTTCAGGGGAGACAGCAGATATAACGGGTTGGCTCAGAGAGAAGAGAGGGGGTTTGAAGATTTCCCCCTTCTGCCTTCCCTCCTTACCTAAAACTGCTCTCCCAGATTCACTCTTGTCCCTTTGTCCCCCCTCCACTACTCGAGACCAAAAGGTCTCCCCTTAATTCGTTCACTCACACTCAGCTTGGGGAACAGATAACTTTTAATGTTAACTCAGCCAGGTAATATAAAAGGAAATAACGGGCAGGGAAGAATAGGAAAAGGAAAGTGGGAAAAGGGGGTCCCTGTCTCTATCTAAACCCTTTTCCTCCCTCCTCGAGTTTGGGGGGGAACTCAGGCCTTGGCAGCCTAAGCCCCCCTATAGAAAGTCAGGTGGATTCACCCCTGGGCAACAGGAGCTGAGGTAAAGTCTGCTCAGGTTTCTCTTCAGAAAGTTCCTTCAATAGAGATGCTCTGGGGGAAAGATTTCCATTCACCAGCAGGAAAAGTGAGTAACCCTCAGGAGAAAGTCTTTATCTACCTTCTCTCTTCCATGTCTCAAGATAGAGGGACCCTCACTGATCTCCCAGCCAGAGTTTTCTCTCCTCAGGATTCCCCTCTTGGGGCCCCCACCCCCATTGAGGTGATGAATTTCACATACTCTTCAGTCTGGCACTTTTTCTCTAGTGCTAGCCTCTATCACAATGATATCCCAGAAAGCAAGGGAACTAGGTCTACAACCAAGAATCAACTGCCCAGAACTGACTATATTCTTACAAGGGAAAGTATGGTCATTTAACAAAATAGAAGAATTCCAAGCATTTGTAAATAAAAGACCATACCTGAACAGAAAATTCGATGCCCAAACACAGAACTAAAGAGAATCATCAAATGGCAATTAAGAAAGGGGGGAAAACAAAACAATGTTTTTTTGTTTTTTTTAAGAGACCCAATGAGTTAAAATGATATGTATCCCTCTAAGAAAAGAGGTCATTGGTAACTCTTAAAAAAACTCTAAAAAATTGGGTATCTAGAAGAATTATACTTAGGGAACAGTAATAAACTATATAGGATGAAATGCCAAGATGTAAATGTGTCTATAGATATATGCATGCATATATCTATATACAACTAGAGCTAAAAAAAGAGGTTAATACTAAGAGAAATGGGAAAAGAAACAAAAGGGGATAATTTATATGTCACAAAGAAGTGCATGGCGGGAGGGGGTGAGAACATCAAGACACTGGAAGGGTAAAGAAGTTGGAGATAGGAAATACTCAACTCTTACGTGCATTGAAATTGACTCAAAGAGAGAAGAACAAATCAATCCATTGGGGGCAGAGAATTGATTTGCACCCTATAGGGAAGTAGAAGGGTAACAAATGGACTGATGGGGAGGGAAGCAATACAAGGGAGGGAGACGGCGGGAGGGTAGTTTGAAAAGACTGTAAAGAAAATAAGAGGGGAATAAGAAGGGGATGATAGAAAGGGAAATAAAATAAGGATAGGAATTAGGGGGACTGATTAAAAACAAAACATTCGTATAGAAGGAAATACTGAAAGAAGAAAAGGCAGGACTAGGAATAGAAATCAAAATGCTGGGAAATACACAGCTGGTAATTATAACTCTGAATGGAATGAACTTACCCATAAAATGCAAGCAAATAGCAGAGTAGATTAGAGACCAAAACCCTACCATATGCTGTCTACAAGAAACACACATGAGGAAGGTAGACATTCATAGGATAAAAGTAAGAGGATGAAGCCAAATCTACTGGACATCAACTGATAAAAAGAAGGTAGAAGTTGCAATCATGATATCTGACAAGGACAAAGAAAAAATAGATCTAGTCAAAAGAGATGGGGAAGGTAATTACATTCTGATAAAAGGCAGTGAGGATTCTGATAAAAGGCAGTAGACAATGAGGAAATACCAGTACTCATCATGTATGCACCAAATGGCATAGCACCCAGATTTCTAAAGGAGAAACTAGTGGAGCTCAAGGATGGAATAGACAGAAAAAATATAATAGTGGGAGACCTGAACCTTCCCCTATCAGAACTAGATAAATCAAACCAAAAAATGAATAAGAAAGAGGTAAGAGAAGTGAATGAAATCTTAGAAAAATTAGAGTTAGTAGACATGTGGAGAAAAATAAATAGGGACAAAAAAGAATACACCTTTTCAGGAGCACATGGTACATTCACAAAGATTGACTATGTACTAGGGCATAAAAACATGGCAAACAAATGCAGAAAAGCAGAAATAACAAATGTAACCTTCTGAGACCACAATGCAATGAAATTAATAATTAGTAAAGATATATGGAGAGGCAAATCAAAAATTAATTGGAAATTAAACAATACAATTCTACAAAATTGGTTAAAGAACAAATCATAGAAACATAATTTCATTGAAGAAAATGACAATGATGAGACATCCTTTCAAAATCTATGGGATGCAGATAAAGCAGTACTAGGGGGAAATTTATATCCTTGAGTTCATATATTAACAAATTAGGGAGGACAGAGGTCAATGAATTGGGCATGCAAATTAAAAAACTAGAGAGTGAACAAATTAAAAACCCTCAGATGAAGACTAAATTAGAGATCCTAAAAATCAAAGGACAAATTAATAAAATTGAAAGCAAAGAACTATTGATTTAATAAATAAGACTAGAAGCTGGTACTTTGAAAAATCAAATAACATAGACAAAGTACTGGTCAATCTATTTAAAGAAAGGAAAGAAGAAAACCAAATTGACAGTATCCAAGATGAAAAGGGAGACCTCACCTCTAATGAAGAGGAAATTAAGGCAATCATTAAAAATTATTATGCCCAATTATATGGCAATAAATATGGCAATCTAGGTGATATGGATGAATATTTACAAAAATATAAATTGCTGGGACTAACAGAGTAAGAAGTAGAATACCTAAACAACCCCACACCAGAAAAAGAAATTGAACAGCCATCAAAGAACTCCCTAAGAAAAAAATCCCCAGGATCAGATGCATTTGCAAATGAATTCTATCAAACACTCAAAGAACAACTAATCCCAATACTATACAAGCTACTTGGCAGAATAAGTAAAATTCTACCAAATTCCTTGTATGATACAAATATGGTACTGATTCCAAAGTCAGGCAGTTCAAAAACAGAGAAAGAAAACTACAGACCAATCTCCTTAATGAATATAGATGTGAAAATCTTAAACAGGATACTAGCAAACAGACTCCAGCAAGAGATCACGAGGGTTATTCACTATGACCAGGTAGGATTTATACCAGGAATGCAAGGATGGTTCAATATTAGGAAAACCATCCACATAACTGACCATATTAATAAGCAAACTGACAAAAACCACACGATTATCTCAATAGATGCAGAAAAAGCCTTTGACAAAATACAACACCAGTTCATATTGAAAACACTAGAAAGCATTGGACTAGAAGGGCCTTTCCTAAAATAATAAACAGTATAAATCTAAAACCATCAGCAAGCATCATCTGCAATGGGGATAAACTCAAAGCCTTCCCAATAAGATCAGGAATGTAACAAGGATACCCATTATCACCTTTATTATTTAACATTGTACTAGAAACACTAGCAGTAGCAATTAGAGAAGAAAAAGAAATTGAAGGTATTAAATAGGCAATGAGGAGACCAAGCTATCACTCTTTGCAGATGATATGATGGTCTACTTAATGAATCCTGGAGAATCAACTAAAAAGCTAGTCGAAATAATCAAAAACTTTAACAAAGTTCCAGGATACAAAATAAACCCACATAAATCATCAGCATTTCTATATATTTCCAACCTATTTCAGCAGCAAGAATTAGAAAGAGAAATTCCATTCAAAATCACTCTAGACAATATAAAATACTTAGGAATCTATCTGCCGAGACAAACACAGGAACTATATGAACACAACTACAAAACACTCTCCACACAATTAAAACTAGATCTAAACAATTGGAAAAACATTGATTGCTCATGGGCAGGAGGAGTTTACATAATAAAAATGACAATCCTACCCAAAATAATTTACTTATTTAGTGCCATATCCATTGAACTACCAAAAAACTTTTTTTATTGAATTAGAAAAATACATAAAGTTCATTTGGAAGAACAAAAGATCAAAGATGTCCAGGGAAATCATGAAAAAAAACAAACAAACCACAAAGGAAGGTGGCCTTGCAATCCCAGATCTCAAATTATACTATAAAGCAGTGGTCATCAAAACAATTTGGTACTAGCTAAGAGACAGAAAGGAGGATCAGTGGAATAGACTTGGAGTAAATGACCTCAGCAAGACAGTCTATGATAAGTTCAAAGATCCCAGCTTCTGGGACCAAAATCCAGTATTTGATAAAAACTGCTGGGAAAATTGGAAGACAGTATGGGGGAGATTGGGTTTGGATCAACATATCATACCCTATACCAGGATAAACTCAGAATGGGTGAATGACATGAATATAAAGAAGGAAACTATAAGTAAATTAAGTGAACACAGAATAGTATACATGTCAGAACTTTGGGAAAGGAAAGATTTAAAACCAAGTAAGAGTTAGAAAAAAAATCACAAAATGTAAAATAAATAATTTTTATTACATCAAATTAAAAAGTTTTTGTACAAACAAAATCAATGCAACCAAAATTAGAGGGGAAGCAACAAATTGGGAAACAATCTTCATAACAAAAACCTTTGACAAAGGTCTAATTACTCAAATTCATAAAGAGCTAAATCAATTGTACAAAAAATCAAGCCATTCTCCAATTGATAAATGGGCAAGGGACATGAATAGACAATTTTCAGTCAAAGAAATCAAAACTATTAATAGGCACATGAAAAAGTGCTCTACATCTCTCATAATCAGAGAGATGCAAATCAAAACAACTCAGGTATCACCTCACACCTAGCAGATTGGCTGACATGACAGCAATGGAAAGTAATGAATGCTGGAGGGGATGTGGCAAAGTTGGGACATTAATGCATTGCTGGTGGAGTTGTGAATTGATCCAGCCATTCTGAAGGGCAATTTAGAACTATGCCCAAAGGGCGCTAAAAGTCTGTCTTGCTTTTGAACCAGCCATTGCACTGTTGGGTTTGTAACCCAAAGAGATAATAAGGAAAAATACATGTACATGAAAATTCATAGTTGTGCTTTTTGTGGTGGCAAATAATTGGAAAATGAGGGGATGCCCTTCAATTGGGGAATGGCTGAACATATTGTGGTATATGTTGGTGATGGAATACTATTGTGCTTAAAGGAATAATGAACTGGTGTAATTCTATGTGAACTTGAATGACCTCCAGGAATTGATACAGAGTGAAAGGAGCAGAACCAGGAGAACATTGTTCACAGAGACCGATACACTGTGGTACAATTGAATGTAATGGACTTCTCTATTAGTGGCAATGCAGTGATCCTGAACAACCTCTAAGGATCTACGAGAAAGAACTGCTTGATTACATGGGTTGAGGGGATATGATTGGGGATATAGACTCTAAATGAACATCCTACTGCAAACATCAACAACATGGAAATAAGTTTTGATCAAGGACACTTGTAATACCCAGTGGAATTGAGTGTCAGTGACGGGAAGGATAAGGGAGGGAAGGAAGGGAAGGGATATGATTCTTGTAACCAAGGAATAATATTCTAAATTGACTAAATTAATTAATTAAAAAAACAAAAAACTTCTGGCAAATCTGTGCTCTGAATTCCCTAATCTATATTTGCATCATGTTGATCTACCCTCTGACCCTGCAACCTATCAACAATGTTTCGTTGACTATCTCCCTAGGCTTCCCATCTGTTGTTCGGTTCTATTGAAACATGTATATTGAGAATCAAACTGTGTGTCAAGTAGATGTGTGATCATGAGGGTATAAAATAAAGCCAGGCCTCAGTCAAAGCAGGGAGCAGTGTATCCTGTGAAATCTGTGCTGCAGGTTGAATGTGAAAGCTGTGTCCCATCCATCATTCTGCTGGCACCGTCCCACCTCTAAGACTCCATCCCCTTGTGGGAGGCTGGCCCACCCCACAGCAAATATAGACAGAATAAATTAGAGGGTAAAACAAGTTAGTAGAGTGGTTTGGTTGGTGGGATAAATTGGTAAAATAGGGATTTGGTGCAAGGGAATGGGGAAAGGTGTTTAGCTGTGGAATAGTTTTACTAGAGAAAGAAAAATTATTAAGAGGTGATAAGTAGCTGTAAAATCTTAAGGATGTCCTTAAGAGTGAGGTGTAAATACCCAAAAGTAAAACCCCACAAGGCTTAAAAATCATAACTGGTATGAAGAACAAGAGAGAATTCTGCACTGAATTGAGATATGTACCAGTGTTTTGCATGTTTGTCAGTCAAGTCCCTGATATACTCCAGGTATAGACTGGTTTTCCTCCTGGAAAAACAAGTGAAGGAATGTGATGAATTCTTCTCTATATTCTAGATCATTAGGGTCAATTAAGTTTTTCTAAAAGAAATGAAAAGAAGAGGGATCTGAGGTAGAGGAAGGGAGACTAGATCCTAGTCAGGAAGATGGTAGAATGCTAGACAGTATAGGAAATGAAGGAAAAAAATAGCTGTATACTTACAGCTAAATAACAGATTTAAGACTCTTCCTGAAGAGAAGGAAGCTCTGAGGAGAAAGCTGCTTGTCCTCCAAGGAATCACAGAAGAACCACTGAAGCTATCAGGGGATTAATCCTCCAGTAAGGGTCAGGGGAAGAAGTGAAGAGTGGCGGTGACTAGTAATTCCCTGCACAGGGGGATTGAGGCAGTTATTTGTTGACCTGATGATGATGATGATGATGATGATAATAATAATAATAGAAAAGTCTATTGTATTCAAGTGGCATATATGTAAGATTTATCTAAATGGATGTCTGCAATGCAATTCTGGTGATTCCCAAAGGCACAAATAATATTGTCAAAAGGACCTAAAAAGTATTACCAAAGATTGTGAGGTTTTGAGTAAGAAATTGAAGACAGATTGCTTTTTTCTCAGTGTCAACCAATGATAGCAAGGGGTACAAAAGGAAAACGAGATTTGGGAAGTAAACAGTTTGCTAACAGTAGCGTCTGAGAATGTGATCTGTATTTCTGAACCATGACTTAAATATGGTGATGTAACTAGTAACTCCTAGTTTGGGAATAGAGTAAATGTAACAAAGGCAGATTAGAGTGTTTTGCTAGGGATATGCAAATCAAAAGGCTTAAAACTAAAAATTGCCTAATGATAGGCAATTTCCAAACTAGATACAATGAAGAAAGAACAGCAGATGAGACATTCTTTTAGGAACCATAGGAAGCAAAATTCAAGAAAGAAGTAAGTAGTGAGACCTAATGGTCTTAAGTATCTATAAATATTCAAAGTTTAAACAAGAAGTGAGAAGGACAAATGGTCCTAACATAAGGAAGTAAATGTGATCTTGGGGGCATTACTGAGATTGACATGGTAAAATCTATGACTGCAATATGCTTTTAGATGGATGCACCTTATTTAATAGAAACAGCACAGATAAAGGAGAGGAAGAATTGGGGGAGAAAAGCACTATGTATTAATAAAAGCTCTACACACATGAGGAAATCCAGCAATGAATGTGTTTAAGAGTAGTAGAGAGAAAATGGGCAAAGGCTAATGAGTTCAGTAACCAGATCATAGACCTCACACAGAGAAATAATCTAGACATCCTTTAGAGTTCTTTCTTTGCCATTAATAACAATTTTATCCTTCAAAAGGTGGTAGAACTTTAATAAGAGGAATTTCTACATTGGATCTAACTCACTAACTGGAAGGAACTGGTTGCTGAGGTAGAAATAATAAAATCTTTGGAGGGAAGTAACCACTTTTCCTAAAGGTTGTGACTGAGTAAAAGAAAATTGGGTGTAGTTGTAATGTACCCTAGATTTTAGGAAGGCTTCAGGGAAAGGTGGGTAGGATTCCATTTTACAGGGAAAGTTAGCTCAGGAAGAATAAGCAACTCACAAGAATGACATTCTGAAGACCAAGGGAAATGATTCCAATGAGGAAGAAAAATGGGAATTGCTTGAAGACTACACTGAGGATACACAAAGAACTAACCAATCAACTTAACTTTTTAAAAGACACGAACAGAAGATGGAAGCAGAGGCAGGTGACACAAGATGAATAAAAGAAAGACGGAGTACTATAAAAATGGTGTCAGCAATGCTAAAGCTCAGAATAAACTGAGGTGATAAAGGGAGCTATGGACACCAAAAAAGGGATTTCAAAAAGGGATAGGACTGCTGTGCCACAGAGTATAGAGCAGCTCAACCCTTTGTTTGCTTCTGTCTCCTCAGTGGAGGAGAATGGCCTGTAAACTGGAAATGACAGGACAATGTAAGAGGGAGTTAAGATCAAGGTAAGTAAGATGAGGGTACCCCCCACTCCCCTAGCCTTTGATGGATTCAAGTCACCTGGCTCTGATAAATTTTAACCTTGGATACTAAGAGATGGTTAATTAAATGTGAGAGGCAAGCAAGCCACTGTTGGTAATAGCTAAAGAGATGTGGAGATATAATTCAGATGTGGACAAAAAAGGAAAATAATAAAGTACAGGTCAGGGGCAGTTAGGTGGCTCAGTGGACAGAGAGCCAAGCCTAGACATGTGAGGTCCTGGGTTCAAATAGGGTCCCAGACACTTCTTAGCTAGGTGACCCTGGGCAAGTCACTTGACCCCACCATTGCCTAGCCTTTAATTGATTTTTTTGCCTTAAAATGGATACTTAGTATGAATTCTAAGACAGAAGGAAGAGATTTTTAAAAAAGTACAGGTCACTAAATCTGAATTCTGGGGAAAAATCTAAAATGGATCATTTTTTAAAAAGTCAGTGTAGGGAGCAGCTGGGTGGCTCAGTGGATGGAGATCCAAGCCTAGAGACGAGAGGTCCGGGGTTCAAATCTGGCCTCAGACACTTTCCAGCTGTGTGACCCTGGGAAAGTCACTTGACCCCCATTGCCTAGCCCTTACCACTCTTCTGCCTTGGAGCCAATACATAGTATTGACTCCCAGACAGAAGGTAAGGGTCTTAGAAAAAAAAAATGAACAAATAAAAAAAATACAGTCAGTATATAGACAGAAAAAGAAGTGGCGATTACCAAGAGAAAGTATGACTTCATCAAGTCATGCTAGACTTAATCTTAATGTTTTCCACAGGATTACTAAACTTGTAGGAGAGGAATGCCTAAACATGATTTTCCTAGATGTTCATAAAACATTTGCTAGCAATATACTATTTTTGTGGAGAAGATAGAGGAATGTGGACCTACCTGGTCGAATGGACAAATTTAGAACAGTTATTACATTAATGGTTCAATTTCTCTATGGCAGGACATCTTCAGGGCTGATGTGCTCTAGGGATTTTTCCTTAGGCCTGTATTGTTTCACATTTTTTTTTATCAATACCTTGGATAAAGGCAGAGGGCATGCTCATACAATTTAATGACACAAAGCTAGGAAATACTGTAGTAAACATGCTGGATGACAGAATCAGCATCCTAAAAAAAGGCATGTTTTTCAGGACTGGTGCAGGGCCATATCTCAGTTTTGGTACACTCAAAGGGCAGACTGTTTTCAGGCACTATTTAATGCAGCTTCTACGGATCAGCAGCTCTTGAGCCAGAGCATTAGACTGAGTCCAGTTATATGAAATTTGATAAGGTTGGGAGACTTATTACCAGGGTTCAAAAAATCAACTTTAGAAGTATATGTTGGTGGAGGCATATGAGTTTTTGATAAGAGGTCTGGGGGTTTTAGTAGACAGGAAACTCAATCTACACTAATCAGCAGTATGGGTTGGGATGGTACTAAGAAAAGCTAGGGAAGAATTAAGAGAGGCATTTGTTTCCAGGATTAAGGAGATGAAAGTCCCTCTGGACTCTGTCCTTCTCAGTTACCATCTGGACGGCTGAGTTCATCCTGGAATGTTAGGCCAGAGGGTATCCAGAGAAAACCAAAGGTGTTGAATTCATGGCACATGGACTACTGCTAAATGAGATGGGCATGTTTTACCTGGACCAGAAAAAATTCTGGGGACACAGAATAGCTGTCTTCTATCTGAGGGCTATCATGGAGAAGAGAGATTAGACTTGTTCTATCTGGCACTAGAGGGCAGAAGCAAGCAGTAGGTGGGAAGCTGCAAAGATACAAATTCAGGATTTCTGTCATGGCAAACTTTCACACATCTAGATGTGCTAAAAGTAGAACTGCTGAATTGTGTAAGAAAATTGTGAGGAATTGAAGGGATTAGGACAGCTAGTGGTTAATTGTGGGAACTGAGTGAACCACACTGACTTTATCTTGTGACTCTGAGCTTGCTCAGTTCTCTTTCTATTCAATTATGAGAGTCCAAATTCTGTCTTGTGAGAAAAGTTTATTCAATTATGGGAATCTGGAAAAAACATTATTGCATTGTTTAAACTTCACCCTGAATGGCTAAGAAAACGGGCCATCTGTACCTGCTATTTAGAGACCCTTAAGCAAGGACCTGGGTTATGTTGACCTGAAATATAGTCAGATCTAAAGTTGATTTAGGGAGTTTTCTCCTTATTGTATATCTCAAGCAACCTCTATGTCTTATCTGAAAACTGGCCCCATACCAATCCGTCAGTTAGTTATTGTTTCCATGTTCCTTTGATTACTTACAGGTATTTGGGGAAGAGTATTGAATTCAGAGAATTGTACTTGCTCACTCTCCCCCTTTCAAGTTGGAAAGTCCCTAATCTTTCATTCAGTTACAAATCAGATTATCTAATGTTTTATTGTTTCCTTTGAATAAATTGGCCTTATTTGATTAATTGTTTTTAAACTATAAATCTGTATTCCCCTGTATCTAGGAGTCCAGCCCTACACTGAAAAAGGTTGGTCCCAATTTGTTTTGCAATTGGCATGCACCGTTTAATAAAATGATATGCTCAGATGAAACCTTTGTTTCCTCAGCCATTTCATCTTTTACTGGTTACAATGGAAGGTTGTAGTGGTTATTATTGAGTTTTCTCAGTTGTGTCCAACTCCTGGTGTCACCCTCAACCTCTGTCCATGGGCTTTTCTTGGCAAAGAGACTGGAGTGCTTTGACATTTGCTTCTCCAGAGGCAAAGAGAGGTTAAGTGATTTGCCCAATGTCACACAGCTAGGGAGTTTCTGGGGCTGGATCTGACCACAAGTCTTCCTGACTCCAACTCCAAGACTCCATACACTGTGCTACTTAGCTGCCCTAAGTTGGGAGGCAGTGAGAGTTTTTCCTTCATTGGAAATCTTAGGCAGAGTTTGAATATCAGATATAATACAATGGGGAATCTCTTTGGGGCATAGGTTGGACTAAATTCTGTGATTATCTATGATTTATATAGTAAACCAACTTGTCCATACCAGGATCTGCTCCAGGAAGTGTTTGTTGCTACTCAAGCAGTAAAAATAGGCCATCTTCCAGGACTGGGTTGTATTAGGATTGGAGAACAGAGTCAGCATTGCTTTCTCAGGATCTGGAGGATCAGATGGAACTAGAAATCAATAAAATGGCAGGAGTTATGAGGAAAAACTGGATTTCAATTCCTATGGTCAACTCATTTTTTAAACAACTGATGCAAGAGTTTGTAACTTCATAACTTTCAACAGCTTTCACAATTTGTCTGCCTCCTTCTACCACTACCTTAATTTATGAAATGTTGCTTGGGCAAAATAATGCCAATTACTTCCTAATTGCTATTGCTGCCCAGTTTTTCTCATCAGATTACATAGTCTACATGGAAGGTGTGGACCCAAAAGAAGTGAGCATATTCAAATTACCAAAGGAAAAGTCCTAGATCCCTAAATATAGACAGAGTGGAGAAGAGAAAGGAAAACTTACCCTTTCCAAAGGTTTTAGAGCCCAACAGCTTTTCCTTCACCTGTTCTGCATAGATATTGCCATAAAAGGCAATCAGGCTCTGGCTAGTTTTCCTTATCAGGCAGCCCAAGAGTCGCTCCTCCTGCAGGGGACCACCCTCAGTTTTACAAGCTCTGAGCAGCTCCTCGCACAGAAGATGCCAATCAACCCCAAGTGGTTCCACAGGAGAGCGTAGTATACGCAGAGTCCCATAGATGGCATCAGATATCCCAGAGGGGAAAGGGCGGGACCCCTTCAGAGACTTCAGTGCTCTCTGGATAAAGTCAATCAATAGTTTCTGCAAAGGCCAGTCACAGGCTCCTATACCATTGTCTTCTCCAAGCAAGAGATCCAGCAGGGCCTGTGCCTGTAGGGGTGCCTGCCACAGGAGGTCCCACAGGGTAGAAACAGCTTTTGTGCTGAGCTGGGGTGCCCAATTCTCTCCCTTTGTAATGTCAGTCAAAGGTCCTACATCATCTTGTGGTATGACCTCATACAGCTCCTGTGGGAAGAGTAGTTGTTCAGAAATGCCTAAAAAGCTACCATTTTTTGTACTTATTCTATTTCCTTCATCACCAATATAGAATCTGTCACCAAAACCTGTTCCTTCTTTCAGAATGACTCCTGGTTTTAATCTTTTCTTCCTCATTCACACAGAGCTTTATCATTTCATTAGATTACTCTAACAACCTCGTCAGTGCCCTTTCTGCTTCAAGTTTCTCCCCATCTAAATACTCTGCATTGTTCAAGATAAGGACTGACCCTGTGATTTCATGCATGTAAGATCCCCTTCCTTTTCTGAACAATAGCACTTATAATTAGGTTTAACATGTAATTATTCCAGTTATAGTGTATACCCAACCAGACTCAGCTTCTTGGGGTAATTATCAAGTTTTCTTTTTTTCTTACACCCTGCATAATTTAGTATAGTACAAAGTGCACAGTATGTATTCAGTAATAGTTTTAATAGACTTTTATAGCTTATGGGTCTGTAGTCCCTTTTTCATATAATGTGACAATGTTTTCCCTTCTCTTCTAATTACAACTCTTATTATTTTATAAGCAGTACAGAAAGCAGGTAAAGTAAGTATATGCTTTGGAAGGAAGCCTAGTATATTTTGAGAGAGGTGTCTCACTCTTCAATGGAACTTAAGGTCCTTAGGGGCAGAGAATGTTTCCTTCTTGTTTTTGAATTCTCAGGGCCTAGAAAGATGCCATGCATGCAATAGGTGATTAATAAATGTTTACTGAATTAAATAAAACCTAGACTGGCATGAGATGGGAAAGAACAAATATTATATAGCTGCCATTTTGAGAGTCAGCTGCTCCTAGAAGTGCATTTGTAAAGGGAGCAACTTTAATAACTTAGAATGGGCTGGGGAAAGAATTCTGCAGTACAGGTTTTCTTCTCAGTTTTTTCTCCAGAAAGGCTCACCTTAAGGATATCTTCTGGAACACTGTTTTGTAGATCTTCTGATAGCAAAAGAAATTCTGTCCTTCTCCGCAGTGTAGATGGGGGAAATTTCTGAAATAAAATGTAGGAACACAGAGGCTGAAGTCAAAGTTGAAGGCAAACAAATTATAGACAAATATCTCAACTAAATTAGCCTATATATTGGTGGTTGTCCTGATATAAAGTACCCTTAGCTAATGTGATAAAACCAGCAAGATCAGAACTTTCTTGCATCAATTACAACAATATAAGAAAAAAAGAAAAAGAAAAGATATAGGACCAAAGATGATAGGACTGTGAACTTACCTAGAAGAAGACAGCAACAACTTTTGCTTATTTGTTAATTATTTCTCTAAACTCTACATACCATATGACCCAATGATGCCACTACCAGATTTAAACCCTAAAGGTATCAAAGACAAAAGGAAAGGATTCACATTGTACAAAAATACTGACACCATAACTTTTTGTTATACTATAACTGGAGCAAAAAACTGAAAAATAAAGTGATACCTATCACTTGCAGAATAACTAACCAGGGGTGAAGCTGGGTGGCTCAGTGGATTGAGAGCTAGGCCTAGAGATGGAAGGTCCTAGGTTCAAATCTGGTCTTAGACACTTCCCAGCTGTGTGACCCTGGGCAAGTCACTTAACCCCCATTGCCTAGCCCTTACCGATATATTGATTCTCAGATGGAAGGTAAGGGTTTAAAAAAAAAAACCTAACCAGGCCAACATCATGATAACTCAGCAGAGGTCCAGTAAAGTTAGACCATTCCCATACAACAAGGGTGAGACCCAATACAAGCTGTGAATTCTCCATCTGGACTTTTCTCCTATTGTTAAATAAACTCCCATTTCCCTCTTATCCTCTCAGTCCCAGTGATACTAAATTTTTTTTTTTAAACCCTTACCTTCTATCTTGGAGTCAATATTGTGTATTGGCTCCAAGGCAGAAGAGTGGTAAGGGCTAGGCAATGGGGGTCAAGTGACTTTCCCAGGGTCACACAGCTGGGAAGTGTCTGAGGCCAGATGATACTAAATTTCTAACTGCCTGAGAGAAAATTAAACCACTTCCTCCCAACTCTTTCTCAACTTCTTTTACCTCAACAACCTTAATCCCTCAATGACATACTCTAGCTTTGCTCACTCCTTCCATGGGCCTCTAGAATCCCCATTCCTTAATGAACTTCTCTTCATTTTAAACCTTTCTCTCAAATATTCCTTCCGTCTTCTGGCTCCCAGAGATTTGGCGCTATCCATGATACTGTATAAAAAGCATTTAGCTGAGTGCCTGGGACATAGTTGCCTCTCTAGAAATGCATTTTCCCTTCCTTTCCCTTATTTACTTTTCCTCTACCACTACTCAGCACCTCTTCTCTGAGATTCACTTTATCCAAATTTATCACACAATCCAGATTCAAGTGGTTGTTTTCTACTGGCTTCTAGCTCCCTACTTTCCCAAGGAGTTCATAGTTCCTGGCTCATAGCCTTCCTCATCACCCTAACTCCCACTTTTATACCAGATTTCAAAATATGTGTTGATATTCCCTCAAACACTTACTTCCCAGTTTAAGTTATTCACTTTCCATGACTTATTCTTCTCCATCTCAGCAACATGCAGAGATAGTTCTACTCTTGACCATACTATCACTTCAATGATCAGGAATTCTGAAGTTCTTTTATCTGCTTATAATTCTTTCATTCTTTCTTTCTCTGCCTTATTTGTCTTAAACCTATTCTTTATTCTTATCTCGACCTCTAGTTTCTTTGCCTTAGTACTTTCTCACAAGATTATTCCTGTTCTGGCTTTAATTCCTCTTTTCCCAGTCAACCACTTAGCTGGCCATCCTCTATTCTTTAATTGCTTGCTCCTTTATCATGTTGCAATGCATACCCTGGCAAACCCCAGCCCTGAAATTCTCCCACCATTGTCTTTCTTTGCTCCTACTTTTGTACTCTTGAATAGAAACAGAGAAATTCAGCAAATTGTACTAACTGGATGCACTACAAATTTATCTAATATAATTTATATTTATATAGTTATCTAATATTATCTGAGCCCTCACTACAAGATAATCTTTTTATTCCTCCCTGATTAATTCTCTATCCTATTCCCCAAAGGAGTTCCAAATCTTCTGAAACTTTCTCCACCACTCCCCTCTCCTGACTCTTAACAACTGAAGACTTCAATTTGAGAAAATAGAGACCATTACCTGGGAGCTAATTCTTCACTCCTTGACAACATCCCCCCTTTCTCTCTTTATTCCAATCTCTTCTTGTCCTTGTCAAGGATATACCCTTGATAGAAAGCAGAATTATTCTTTATGTTTCTATCCCCAGTGCCTACCGCTGTGTCTGGCATGTAAATGTTTAATAAATACATATTGGTTGACTGATCTCATCCCTTAACATCTTCTCCACCATACTGACCTATCATTCCTTCTCTTTCTCTTAATATTAATTTTCTGCTATTGATTTCCTGTTATTTTCAGACATACCTATCAAACACTTCATCCTTTCTTATCTCTGCTTTCTGGTTTCCTTGGATTCCTCTATGTCCCAACTAACATTTTGCTTTCTGTAGAAAGCTTTTTTAAACCTCTCTTAATTCTAGTGCCCTCCTTTTTATTTTATTATCCTACAGATGGCTTATTTGTACATATTTGTTTATCATCTCTCTTATTAGATTGGCAAGGACTATATTTCTTTTTTGTAATTTATTTATTTACTAATTACATGTAATAACAAATCTCCACATAAGTTTTCTGAAGGTATATGATCCAAATTGTCTCCTTTCCTCATTTCCCTCAGGGACTGTCTTTTGTCTCCTTTTGTACCACCACACTTAGCAGGGCCTGGTACTTAGTAGTGGCTTAATACTTATTTATAGACCTCCCTGACTCTTGTATCCTGTTTGGTCTTCCTTGCCTCAAAGTGTCTCCCCACTCCAAGCCATCCTTGAAACAACAGTCAAAACAGTTTTCTTTAAGTGCTGACCATGTCACTCCCTTGCTTAAATATCAGAGGCTTCCGGTTGCTTTCAGGATCAGATATAAATTCCTTTGTTTGGTACTTAAATCCTTTACAACGTGACTCCAACTACCCTGGCCTTCTTATATTCTTTACACATACACCTAGACATCTGGCTTTTGCACTGGCTTTCACGACTGGAATGGCATTCCCTCTTCTTTACTCCATCTTAGAGAGGCTCTACATTCCTTCAGGGCTCAAATGAAGTGATATATTTATATGACAGCTTTTCTGAATGGCCCTGGAAAGTGGAGATTTTCCCACAAAACCATCTTATATCTATCCAAGTGTGCATATGTGGTATCTCCCATTTAGATTGTTAGGCCACTCTGGGGCAAAAAAAAACGTTCCCACTTTTGTCACTGTATATGAAGATCCTAGTATGTACAGTACCTGGCATAGAGAGATGCTTAACAGATGTTTGTTAAATGATTGTTAATAAAAGGGCAGCCCAGTCTAACGCCCTCCTCTGTACTTTAAAAGTTGGGCAAATGAGACAAAAGCTTCCATCAGCTTCAAACCTTAAGATTTGCTCATCTTGAATGACCCTTTTCCTGCTGTAATGGTGTGCTGATCATGAGGAGAAGTTGGTACATGATCTATTCTTGAAAAGAGAGGAGTTAGCTTAAAGAAGTATGAGATACTCATTTTTTCTGTATAAATTCCACAATGAGTGATTTTATGTTAAGTTGTGAGATACAATATGAGCTGGCCTCAGAATCAGATGAGTTCAAGTTCCATTTCTGACACATACTGGCTTTGTAGCTCTGAGTAAGATCCTTAAACTTCTCAATACCTCAGGCAACTCTAAATCTACATATTACTTAGAAGAGGGTCATCTACATCTGTAGAAGTTCCTCACTAGTTACTGCTTCTACCAGCAAAATCAGAAATTCAATTGGGAAAAAAAGTTAAATCATATCTTCTCACTTCACAATTACATTTAGCACAGAGGAACAGTTCCTAAACCTTTAAGTTTCATAACATTTTTCAGTTAAAAAATTAACCTTCTAATTCCCTACCTTTCTTCAGAGAACCACAGCCCTATTTTTCCATGGACCAATAAAAACAAATCTGTGGTCTAAGGTGGGCCCAGGGGCCACTAAAAAAATAAAATGCTATAGAAAAAAATCCTGATGACATCTGTGATAGCTCCTTTTAATAAGAAAGAATATTAAAGGTAGCTAACCTAAAAAAAGGAAGCACCTGCCAGGATGAGGATGGCTTTACCTGCTTTCCATTCAAAATACAAAGGGATGAAAGGGAAAAGCTATTGATATATAATCCTCTCTCTCTCTCTCTCTCTCTCTGCTCTTTATTTTTTTTTAAACCCTTACCTTCTATCTTGGAGTCAATATTGTGTATTGGCTCCAAGGCAGAAGAGTGGTAAGGGCTAGGCAACGGGGGTCAAGTGACTTGCCCAGGGTCACACAGCTAGGAAGTGTATGAGGTCATATTTGAACCTAGGACCTCCTGTCTCTAGGCCTGGCTCTCAATCCACTGAGCCACCCAGCTGCCCCTCTCTCTGCTCTTAAATATATTATTTAAAACTTACTGATGAACATGACTAAAACTAAGTCTATTCCGTTAAAAACGATTTACATTTCAATTAATTTCAAAGCTCAACGTATTTAGTTACAGTCAGAAAGTGTATCAGAATTCTTTGTAGGTTTATTCTCATTAATGTCTCCTATTTGGATATAATTACTGCATAGCCTTTCGTCTAGTTTAAAGTTTTTTCCAATTTGCATTATTTTGTAAAGGCTTATTCAGATTCATTTGGCTTTAAAAGTCTGATCTTATTGAAAAATAAATTGACTATTTTCATATGCAAAGAATAGAAAAAGAGTGTATGACATTGTAAATCTGTGTTATGACCAACTTGCTTCATTTTTAAGTATATAATTAATTTGAAATATTTTCAAAACTATGTTGCTTATGTTTCAAAATGCTTCAATAACCTTTTATTACTGTTCTTTTTCCTTTCATTTTGGTAACTCCTTCATGTTCTCCTCTTTTGGTATCCCTGCCCCCTAACGAAAGAAAGAAAAAAACTAACAAATCTCCACACTGGCTATATGTGAAAATGAACATCTTACTCTGTACATGGGTTCTACGTCTCTCAGGAAGTGAGTAAAATGTCATCACCAATCATTTGAAATCTTGGTTTTTTGTCACTACATTGATCAGAGTTCTTGCTTTTAATGTCTTTTGAAGTTGTTATACACACACACACACACACACACACACACACACACACACACGCGCGCGCGCGCGCGCATGCGCGCGCCCCTAATAAGCCCTTCTATTTGTTGCACAAGAAAATATTCACCTTCGTTTACAAATGAGAAAAAACGAATCCATTTTTTTACACTAAAAAAAAAAAGTTTAACTCTTCTTTCTTCCTGCTGGATTTCACTGGCATAATATGGTATAAGGTAAAGCTGCCAATAAATTTTCTTAAGTTCATCCACAAAATAATGACTTTCCCCCAATTTTCATTTCTATAGGTTTATCAAAGACTCAACTTTTGGATATTTGTTATATTTTCAATTTTTTGCATAGTATCAGTTTTGAGGATAACTATTTTATAATATTTTAAAGCCCGGAAGCGCTTCATCAGCTTTTCTCTTTAACGTGCCTTTCAATATTCTTGGCTTTGTTTTTCCATGTGTACTATCATTTTTATCTTGTTCTATAAAGAAATGGTAATTTGGTTGGATTGTCATTTTTTGCTATATTAATTTAACCTAGCTTCTGAATATCAAATGTCCCTCTAATTATTTAGATCCTCCTTTATTTTGTTTTTTCTAGTTTTATGGTCTTTAAAAGGGATCTCATGTACTCTAGGTAGGTACAAGGATCTGTGAGAAATGAGTAAGTGACCCAGGGAGTGTATTCTTATTGAAAGGGACTGATTAGGGCTTTCAAACTGGGTTATCAGTCAAGTTGAACAATCATCTACAGATCCACAAATATATTTCATATTCATATTTCTCAACAGTTGAGAATTTGTTCATTCTTTCTAAAACACAAATGCTAAACATCTTGAGTGCAGGACTCACCCTGAAATTAATACCTAGAAAAAAAATTACTTCAAGATGAAAGAGAGAGCACAAATGAAACAAAGGAAAAGAGAGGAGTCACACAAATCTGAAAATGAAAAAGGAAACTTAACAGAAGTTAGTGGGTTTGAAAAAAGAAAACACAGTAAGCTGCCTAGAAGAAAGTAGGACTTTTTTTTTCCTGGTTTTAAAGTCCCTTGCTAAGGAAGGTCAGAGGTTAATGTTGCAGGTTCCATGTGGGTTTTAGGTAAGTTTAATAGGACTCGAAGCAGTTTTGAAGTTGCTTTAAAAAAGTAGAATTATTATTGCTTCTTGGCTTTTTTGCTAAGACCAAGTGTAAAATGTAGAATTACTATGGATTTAAGGGGCAAAACTATTTACTTTAACCCAACAGAAGTCAAAACAAAAGCCACTCTGGGCCTGTGCAGTGGAATGGGAGAAAAAGATAGGTCAGGAAAGGAGGAACTAGGGATAAGGAAATCCCATGGGGCAGGTAAAATCCTGATTCAGTTGAGCAACCCTTCATAAAGCAAGCAAATGAGAGGGGAAAGTTCACTTGACTTGAGAAATTTAATATTAAAGACATAAAGATCCTTAATTGGGAACAATATGCTTTTACCCTTTTTCCTTCCTCATTAGAAACTTTTTACAAAAAATTTAAACTTTTTTAACATTTTATTTTAAACTCCTACCTTAAGTATAAAACAAATTACAATCATTACTTGTGTAGGCACCCTACTTCTTGTTTTTCTTGCTTATTTTTGGTCATTATGTTGCTCATTAGTACCTTCTCTAGTCTGATGGCAGAAGTAAGGAGAAGAGGTAGATATATTTTGGCCCTCTTGGCTGCTTTTTGTAATCTCTGCTAAAAAGATTTGGTCTCTGATGACAATAAAACCAAAATAGAAAGTAACTTGGAGTAATGAAAAAATAGTCTGAGGAAACGAATTAGGAAAAAAAATGCAGATTAACAAAAATCTTTTAATGTATGTGGGACTTTAAATAAAACTAACAAATACTAATTAATTGCCAAGGAATGTATTTTTAGAAATGAGTGAGACTGTTTTAGCATGTAAGCTGTTTCTAAAGGGAAGAAAAAAACTTGTTTTCATAATTAAAGAAAAAAAACCTTATTGACACCTTTAGTATGCCAAATAGTCTTACACACACACACACACACACACACACACACACACACACACACACACACACACACACACACACACACGGGTTTTTGGGGGGAGGATAAATTTCATCTTAACTTGTGTTACAATTAAGTTCTTTTTTTAAACCTTTACCTTCTGCCTTAGAAATGATACTAAGTATAATTTCCAAAGCAGAAGAGGGTAAGGGTTAGGCAACTTAGGTTAAGAGACTTGCCCAGGGTCACACAGTTAGGAAGTATTCAAGACCACATTTGAAGCCAGGACCTCCCTGTCTCTAGGCATGGCACTCTATCTACTGAGCCATTTAGTTGCCCCACAATGAAGTTTTAAAAATAGTTCTGGATTTTAATTATTTACATATTACTTCACTAACACAGATAAGCAATAATTGAATATAGTTAATATTAAAACCTTTTTACTATCTTCTCTCTCATCTCCACAGTTGAGCTCTACAGTGGTTCACACACACTGACTGTAAGAAGCTATATTCAATAAAGCAGTATTATATAAACTTCACCAACAACAGAAAATATGAGAATTCTATTACTAACATCTCATTCTGAGTCTCCACTTCAGAAGCTCATCTGAGTGGTAAAGAAGATGCTTACCTTATCCCATTCTAGCCATTTTTCTAGCATCAGAAGCCAGATCCAGGCCAACCTTTGGGGACTGTCATGCTGCCCACATCTGAAAAGGCAAGAAGAAAAAAAGGGCTCAGGATTTCATAAAAAGTTTATTTTATATTCTTCTCTGTGACTTCAGACACAGGTTCCTCCATTTCTGTTGAGTCTAAAATAGCAAGAGCATTTCAACAAGTAACAAGCAGCCAAAAGGCTAGAAACTTTTACCTAGGGAAACTCTTACTCCCATTTCCACACCAACACTCACTCTATCCATTTTTTTTTTCAGTGAGACCTTGGAACCTAAACTTCTTTTAACTGGTCTTGGGAGTCAGATGATTTGCACTCAAATCCTAGCTCTGACATACTAGCCAAATACCATACAATTTTATAAATCTAAGTTATCTCAATTGTAAAACAGAAACGACATACTTTATACAATTGCTCAAGTGAATTCAACAAATATTTATTGACTACTCATTGTGTGGGGCAGTTAAGTGTACATCCTAGCTGAATGACCCTGGACAAGTTACTTAACCACAACTGTCTAGCCCTTATTACTCTTCTGCCTTAGAATTGATATCAGTTCTAAGATAGAAGGAAATGGTTTTTTTTAAGTACTTATTGTGCACAAAAGTACTTATATTGTACAAGACAGGCTAGATCAAACATTTAGGTAAGACACCATCTTGGCCTTCATACTCAGATCTCATAGAGTTTAGCAGAGTAAGACATGCACAGACAACAGTAATATGAGATATTATGATCTTAAGTGCATCAAAATAGTTCAAAGTGCAATGTGACAGGAAGAGAGATGGAGATCCAGTAATGTTTCATGGGGTTAGGCTTTTAAAGAATGGTTAGAAATTCAATAGATAAAGAATGCCAGGAAGGACATTCCAATCATACAGAAAAGGATGAACAGGAACAGAGATAGGCCTGAACTGGGTGTATTCTAGAGAGAAAGTTTGACCAAGGCCCAGAGCTTACAGAAGGTCAAAATGCTGGGATGTAGCTTAGCACCCACCTTATCCTCAAGTAGCAACTGTAGGAGTATGAACTGTAGTTGGTGGACAACTAAACATGCCACTAAAGATTGATGACAAGAGAAGATGCTTAAGTTAGTCAGTGGTATGAAGGATAGATTAATAAGAGGAAAGGGAAGAGGCTAAGTTAATGTAATAGTCCAGAGGAGGTGATGATGAAGTTCTAGAGGAGGAGACTCATGCAAAATATACTCTAGAGGTAAAACTGTTAGTATGTGGGAAATGATTCAAAATGAGAAGTGATGGAGTTGAAAATAGTCAAAGATAATAGCAAAGTTTCACTGGGTAGATGGTGCCAACCATTGGGTTGAGATGGCCACTCATGCAACATCAATGAATAGATAGCCATTAACTATAATGATCCCAGCAGGATGGGGGATCATCAGGCTTTATAATCTGCTTTGTTGCTTTAAGAAGATGTGGACTTTCCTATTGTGAAGATGAAATTTAACACTCCCCTGATTATAACAATGAAAATACTTAACTCTCGCCAATTGTGAAGATTTAAATTGTAATCCCTGCCTGTTTTTAGAATATCCTACTTAAAGTTGAGTATGAAGATCTGCCCATTTTAGATTTAATCATCAAAGGTGCAAACACCCCAATTCACACTTGAGTGGGGGAGGTCTGTGACCCATGTGTACGATAGTTGGTGATGAATTAGAATCGAATGACTGCCTTCTGGACAGTCCTAGAGCAGAGCGTCAACTGTGATTGGTAGACGTAAAATTAGGGGAAGACACAGGAAGTGACACAAAGGAAGTGTCTTTAAAAGGAGCTGTTACTTCCTGTGAAGAGTCAATTCTTTATTCCATGGAGTGCTCACTGGACCTGAGACCCTGTTTCCTGGTGACGCTGATAAAGAATCTGCTGACTGGACTGACACATGGTGAGTGAAAAGCTGACTCTTAATTGTATTGTCTGAAGAAACTAGCCTCAGGAGATACCTCTCCTCTTGAGAGAGGCTCCCTGAGTCCCAAGTCCTCAGCCGAGGCCCCTCTGGCTAAGGACTAATTTGCCCTTCCTGGGTTGAGCTTGGGGCTGGAGATAAATTACTTAAGTTATACTCTCTCTGATTTCTTGCTTCCCTTTCTACATTTTGTAAATAAATTATAAATAAAATTTCTTTGGAATTAATTAAATTCCTGGTGACCACACTCATAAAATATAAAGTCCAACCCTTTTAAAATTAACCCCTTTTATCCCTTACACTATCTATCCTATACAAAACTTTCATATATACATATATATATATATATAAGTAATGAATAAAAAGGGGTCTGGTCAGAGTTATAAGCATTTATTAATAAAATGAGAAAGAAGAGAGAGATAAGGAAAGATCATTTGGTTTACCAAGGCTCTATCCCCTCTGCAGTGTGGTACCTTATCATAAGATTAAGAGCAGAAGTGAAGAGTTCCTCTCCTTCCCACATTTGCATTTTAAATCCCATTCCCTCCATCCATGGCACCATTGCATATTGATGTTCAAGCGGAGGCCATGCTATTAGATGTGATGTTATTCTGTAATACCCACCTTTGGGGTGCTGTGGGATGGAAGCATTTTTTTTCTCTCTCTCCCCTACTCCCTCCCATCCAGTAAGAATGTGAACTCTGTGAGCAGGGACAACCTTGATTTTTTATTTGTATCCCTAGTGCTTAGCATAGTTTTTAGCACATAGCAAGCACTGAATTTTTTTAAAATTCCTTTAGTTATTATATAATTGAAAAAAAAAAGAAGTTAGTGAATTTTGGCAATTAGGAAGTCAATGGTGACCTTGGAACAGCAGTTTCATAAGTGTTCTGGAGGAAAAAACTCAAATGAAAAAGGCTGAGGACAGAACATGTGATGAAGAAGTGGGGGCATTCAGTGTAAACAACTTTTTTTCTAAGAAGTTTTGCTGTGAATGAAAATGATGCAATAGGACTAGATGGGGTAGAAGGGTCAAAGATTCTTTAGAATTAAGGAGACCAAAGTTTAATTGTTAACAGATAGGAAGGAACCAGTAGAGAGAGAACTGAAGACATATTAAAAAGAGGGAATGATTGTGGAACTGAAGTAGGTAGAAGGCAATGAGATCAAGGATGCAAGTAAGAAGATTAATAAAAATTTCTTCTTCTAAGATCAGAGGAAAGGAAGACTCTAAGTGATGATGCTGCCAAGTTGTTTTTCTTTTTAATCTTCACTTCTGTCTTAGAATATTATGTATTGGTTCCAAAGTAGAAGAGTGGTAAAGGCTAGCCAATGAGGGTTAAGTGACCTGCCCAGGGTCACACAGCTAGGAAGTGTCTGAGGCCAGATTTGAACCCAGGATCTCCCATTTTTAGGACTAGCCCTCAATCCACTAAGCCACCTCGCTGTCTCTGCTGACAAGTTTTGAGGAATGAAGGAGAGACAAGAGGGTGGTCTTTAATTTTCTCAGATAAGATTAAATCTTTTTCTCTTTTGTTGATGAGCATTTAGAGATAACTTTTCCTTTCAGAATGGCTTCAACTGCATCCCATAAATTGTCCCATGATATGTCATCTCATTAGGTTAAATATGTCTGCTGTGAGAGAGTAGCATATGATTCAGGCCTTGAAGAAAGGTGAAAATTTTCGTTAGTCATTGTGCAGAATATTGGATGTCAATAATAGAATATGAAAACATAAAGTGTTGAAAATTGTGTGAATGGGTTATTAGGCAGGTCCTTCAACATGTACCCCAAAGTCCTCAGGGGTAATGACAAAGGATGGTGCATAAAAGATGATGAACCATCAGCTTTAGCAAAATCTCTGAGAAGTTAGTAATGATGTAGAGATCTGAAAACGATAGCAATAAGACTGAGAATGGGCATGGTATAAATGAACTGCAGAGGCTTTTAAAGGAAAAAAAGGAGGGTAACTTAAAGAGAAAATACTCTGAAGCAGCAATGGGGAACAAAGAATGAACCACTCCTAGCCCAGTGATTTGGAAACAATGAGAAAAATTGGGCCCCATTGGAGAGAGTTTTAATGAACGTGGTATTTTTAGGTATAGTCAAGGTTGAATTAAAGGGAGAAAAGGAAAGAAATTTTAGTTTTAAAAGTCTGAAAAAGTACAAGAGTTTGTTGAGAACTTGGTGAACTAATCTGTGGTTGAAGAGTAAGAACAGAAGGTTAAGAAGACTAGTAGTGATAAGAGAGGAGAGATGAGAAAGTAGCTGGATATGTAGATAAAAAAAGAAACGGTTTTAGGATTATGAAGAGGAACATGTTTGCAAGTACTTTTGAAGGAATCAGTAGACAAAAAAATCAGGAAAGAACTAACGATTACTATAACTATCGCTGGGAGAAGGAATTAAATTTGGGAAATTTTGGTAAATAAGAGTTGTTTGTAGAACTTAAAGCACCTATTTAATACATGCTAATATTATCATTATGTTTTTATATGCGTACTGAAGTTGTTCAATTGTTTCAGTCCCGTCTAACTCACAGAAAACCCATTTGGGGTTTTCTTGGCAAAGATACTGGTGTAGTTTGCCATTCCTTTCTCTAGCTCATTTTCTAAATAAGAAACTGAGGCAAACAAGATTAAGTAATTTGCCCAAAGTCACACAGGTAGTGTGTGAGATCAGACTATAACTCAGGAAGTATCTTAAGTAGGTAAAGAACTAATGACCTTTTAATCTTCCCTTTTATATGTAAATCCCTCATGCCTAGGCAAATTTATTAAAGAAAGAAACTGTCTTTGTACTGGATTCCTAGCACTTTGCCAGCATTTTCAATATAGAGAATTGAAATTAATTTTTGCTTCCTTAAAATGTATACTTATTTTGAAGTATATTTTGTTCTTCAGCTTACTTTCCTTTCCTTCTTTTCTTCTTTGCATAAAAAGAAAAGGATATGAGCTTACTTTTTTTTTTTTTAGTAGATGGCAACCCACATCCAACAGTCACTGCCTGGAACAAAAAACTGTAAGTACTTATCCAAGACTTGAGGAGGAAAGGGATCTATTACGCTTCTCCTCTCTACTAAGCTGAGGCAGAATATAAAAAACAAAATAAAATACTGAACCATATATTTGGTTTCTTTATCAGTAGCTATTATTATCATCGGGTAAAATACTATGAATACAAAACGGAATTCCCTTTCATTCTTTTGCTTAAGCTATAATGAAATCTTCAACATAAACAAGAAGAAAGGATTTGCATTTTTAAAAGAATGAAAGAAAATTACTCTCAAGAGATATTTTAACTCTCACTTCTAGAAGAGACTAGTCATAAACAAGGGAAGGCTTGTCTCAGGAGTACTGCTGTAGACAGGTTTTGTGCCAAGTTTTATATGATAGTCATAAGCCACTTCTGACAAGTTAATAAGTATTTGATAAAAGATAGGGACTGGGAAAGGATCTGGATTTGTGATTTTTCATTGAAACAGGGCAACAGATTTCAAAACATTTTAGTCTCAGTACTTTTTTACACTCATAAAAATTACTGAGGAGAGAGCAGCTAGGCTTAATGGATTGAGAGCCAGGCGCAGAGATGGGAAATCCAAGGTTCAAATCTGACCTCAGTCATTTCCTAGCTGTGTAACCCTCAGCAAATCACTTCATCTCCATTGCCTACCCCTTACCATTCTTCTGCCTTAGAGACAATACATAGTATTGATTCTAAGATGAAAGGTAAGGATTTGAAAAATAATTACTGAGAACCCTCCACAAAAGCTTTTATGTAGTTTATGTCTATAATGTCTTAAAACATTATGAAAAGTTTTAACTTTCTAAACCCTGTTGCCAAAGTTTGTCTATTTTATTTTGAAAACATTTCTTGCATTTGTCCTCTTCTCTTCTCTTCTCTGACACTTCTACCACCCCACTGCAGGTGCTCATCATCACCTGTAAAAGTTCTTTGATTGGTCTCCCTTTTACAAGTCCCTCCCAACTCCAGTCCATCTTCCACTGTGCTATCAAACTAGTCTCCCTAAAGCACAGGTCTGACCATGTTACCTCTATTATAAAAACAACAACATCTCTAGGGGCAGCTAGGTGGCTTAGTAAATAAAGCCAAGTCTGGAGATGGGATAACCTGGGTTCAAATCTGGCTTCAGATACTTTCTAGCTGTGTGACCCTGGGCAAATCACTTAACTCCAATTGCCTAGCTTTTGCTATTCTTCTGCCCTGGAATGATGCTTAGTGTCAATTCTAAGACAAAAGGTATGGGTTAAAAAAAACTTCAAACTCCAGTGGTATCTTAACACCTCCAAGATCAAATATAAAATCTTCTTTGGTGACTGAAGTCCTTCATAATTTGGCCCCCTTCTACATTTCTAGTCTTCTTATACCTTACACCCTTTTCCTTCCCCTTCCCCTTCCATACTCTGTGACTCAGTGACACTGGCCTCCTTACTGTTTCTCATACAAGATTCCCAACTCAGGGCATTTTCAGTGGCTGACTGTCATGTTGAATAATCTGCCTCATCTCTGCCTCCTGCTCTCTCTGACTTCCTTCAAGCCCCAGGTAAAATCTACTTCTACATGAAGCCTTTTTTATCCCCCTGAATTCTAGTATCTTCCCTCTGTTGATTATTTCAAAATTATCCTGCATATAGTATATCTTGATTCTACATAATTGTCTGTGTGCTATCTCCACCATTTGATTGTAAACTCATTAAGAGCAGAGATTACCTTTAACCTTTAGATGTATCCCTAGAACTTAGCATAGTGTACCTGGCACATAGTAGACGCTTAATAAATGTCTAATGATTGACATGAAAAGATCTAGAAGACCCCAAAAGGTTTCTAGACTGTAATTTGAGAAACAATTAGTAGGAATTTCTTCTACCAATGCTGGTCAGCACCTTCTCTGTGACTTAAAAATTTAAGACTTAGAGACCTTGTTTAGACCACTGAAAAGTTGTCATATCAAATCAATAAGCATTTATTAAAGTCTTACTAACTGCCAGGTAACATGCTAAGTACTGTAGACACAAAAAAAGGCAAAAACTGTTTCTTTTTTCAAGGAGCACACAACATAATAGTGAAGATGACATCCAAATATGTACAAACAAGATCCATGCAGATAATCTCAGAAGGAAGGCACTAGTGTTAGCATTAAGGAAGATCAACAAAATTTTTCTTCCACTAAGAAAGTTGCTTTCACAAGGTAGGATTTGAGCTGAGAACTTAAAAGATGCCAAGAGGCAAAAATGGGAAGAAAAGAATTCTAGGTATGGGGTATAATTTGAAGCGAAATGCAAAAAATCTTGTATAAAGAATAGCAATCAGTTTCACAGATTGAATAGTACTGAGAAGGGAAAATAAGGTGTAAAAAAATTGGAAGACTAGGAAAAAGCTAGGTTATGAAGGTCTTTAAAAATCAAAAGAGGATTTTATCCTCTCACCTGGAGGTGATAGAAAGCCATTGGAATTTATGGTCTATGGTTTGATATGATCAGACCTACACTTGAAGAAGATCTTTTTGACAGATTAGTGAAAGAAGGACTGGAGTGAAGAAAGGAACCAGTAAGCTACTATCATGGTCTAGACATGAAGGCCTGAACTGATGTGGAAACAATATCAAGAGGAGTAAAAGAGATATTAAGAAGGTAGAGATGACAGCACTTGATCACTGATTGGATATGGGGAAGAGTTGGTGAGAGTGAGATGTTGAAGATGACTAGGAGAATGGTGGTTGCCTTGATAGCAATAATGAAAGTTAAGAAAAGGGGAGGGTTTTAAGAGAAAGACACTAAGTTCAGTTTTGGATATGTTTAATTTATAATGTCTATGCGACATACAGTTTTAGTTGTCCAAATTAAGTGATTTGTCTAGGGATACACAGCCAGTATATATGAGAGGAAGAACTGAATTCTGGTATTTCTGGCTTTGAGAACAATTCTCTACTGACTATTAAAGGAAATTTCTACTCTAGATACTGAACGTGGAAAAATGACTAAACAAAACCTGAAATATAGGGAAGTAATACAAATGTATAAGAATAAGAGCCATTTCCCAAATTTCACTCTACTAATTATCTTCACAGGAAGCTTAAGGGGTACCATTTATAAAGATTATACACTAATAAATTGTGAATGGGAAGTGTTAGTGATGGGGCACTGAAGATATTTACCTCATCAAGCCTGGACAAGCCACCAGAGCTGTCAGGATCTTTTCCACCTTCTTGGGGATATCCCCTTGTCCCTTGTGGAGCTGAGGGACACATGCTTGTGCCAGTTCCCATTCTCCATGTTTCAGGCACTCACAAAAAAATGCAAAGAGCTGTTCTACTGAGGCAGCTTCCTCTTTTCCAAATGGATGCATTTTCCCAGGAAAAGTGAGCTATACTAAACAAACTGCTCTCAATATTTCCATTCTTGGAGCACCTCCTAGAAAGGAAAAAACAAATAGGGAGAATCAGAAAAGTAACAGAAGGAGCTGGACTTAGATAAATCAGCAATTGCTAGTTCCATCAAAGAAAGGCAGCATTTTAAAAAAAGATCATGAATTCTCATTTACAAAGTTTAATCAGATACTTTCCCTCCTTAACCCTTGGAGGTATTTAACGGAACAAACAAGTACCTAATGTGTACAAGGAACTGTTACTTGACACAGAAATAATGCCCCAAAGGGTCTGATAGTCTACCAAAGGGTTTTCAAAATATATACAAATAAATTAGAACAGTATAATTGATGGGAGACAGGAGAACTAAGAGTAGTTGTGTGGTGGGACTGAGGGAAGGTTGCACAGAGAAAGCAGCCTTTGAGACTGGTCTTGCAGGAAGAGAAATATTCTGAAAAACAGAAAAAAGAAAGGCAGGGACGGGGACAGCACCTTCAAAGGTGTAGAGGCATGAGACATATCTCTTTGGGATCATCCATTGCCATTACAATTTACCCAAGGCTGATTCATAACTCCTCTCGTCTCCCCTTTCCTAAATGACTACCCTTTCCAGGCTTCAAATCTTCTACAGAAAACTGGTTCCCCTCCCACTCTGCTAGAGGGAAACGACTGAGACAAGAAGCTTTCGTGCATTGTACTATTTTGCCAAGACAGGAGAGTGGAGCCTGAACCTGTGGGTCTCGGAGGACTCAGGTAGGAGATGATCTGCAAGCCGGGGTTCGGGAATTCTCCTACTTCAGAAGGTCGAGGAGGGTGTCACGGACTCCCTTGGGGCGCTCTGCACTCACCTACTACCGGCACAGAAATCGATGCCCAACCCAGCGCCGCCATGTTTGGAGTTGAGTCAGGTGACAGTTCTCTCCCGGAAGGGAGAGGAGGACTCGGCGGCCTTCTCTTCCATTGGTGGAATGTCGGAAATATGCAAATGATGATCCATACTTGTTTGGGGCACTTGAAGCCATAGAACGGAACCTGGAAAACTCAACAGGAAGTTTGGGATCGTACTATTTAATAGACTTCCGGCCCAAAGACGGGAAACCTCTGTTTTCCTTAAAAAATAAACAGACCGCGGCACAGACTCTCAGAGACACTTTAAAGTTTAATCTGCACCATTAATCCTTAAATCTAAGTAGTCAACAAAATTACAAGTAAAACCGTGTTCAAAAGAACCAACGATCGGATGGGACCAACTCGCCCTCTGCCATACAGTCCTTTTTTCAGCCCAGCAGGAGGCATCAGCTTTGAGCAGCATTTTAACCATTGTACTCCCAATTTTGTTTCTTCCCTTGTTTCTCCTTTCCTGCTACACCTCCTATTCCCTCTACGACCCCCGGATTTTCTTTCTCTATCCTAAACACCTTGAATATATTTTCTTAGCCCTGGATTCGTGAGATTTTATAAAGTCAAACACAAAATAACTACAAAATGCATAACATATTTGGAAGTCAATCGCCAAAGTGCACTTTCTGCACACACTATCTATTCACTTATAAAATGCTCCTCAAAGAAAATAATAGGCAAATTAAAAAGAATAGTAAAATCTATATTTAGTCATTAGTCCTTCTGTACAGAAGGAGAGGTAGAGAAAGGAGAAAGTAAATCCTTTCTGTAATTTTCTCGATTTAGTCTTCCTCAGTTCCTAAAATGGACTATCAAATCTAATAAAATCATTGTAATTCTGTGTTACCCAAAGTAGAGGCTTAGCTCCAGGGCTAATCTTCCGCCCTCATTGCACAGTCTCTCTCTTTTTAGTCCCCTATTCCTTAGGTGCCAAATGTATTGCTACACCCCCTACCCCCCCCCCCCCCCCCACGCTGTTGTGGCTCTGCTCCTTAAGTTCCTGGACAGAGGTGAGGGATATTGCCTTCACTCTCAGTTTATCTCCAAACTGAAATTAAATCTCCTTTCTAGCTACCTTACTCAGAGCCTTCCCCCCAAAGTTCCAGTGTTTATTAGCATATTCTCCACCAGCATTTCTCCAAGTCCCAAGATATTCTTGCTACAACCTTCATTTGTTTCTCTTGACTCAGGTATCTCCCTTTTCTCAACCATTCTCCAAACTTTGTTTGGCATTTAAAACTCTTCATAGCCTTTCCAGTCTTACACAATTCTTCCCTCAATTTATTCTTTCTAACCATATTGGCCTACTTGCAATTCCTCACTCCCTGCCTTTGTAATAGCTATCCCCCATATCTGAAAATGGGGCAGCTAGATGGAACAAAGGATAGAGCACTGGGCTTGGATTTATCTTTCTAAATTCAAATCTGATCTCAGATTAACTCATTGTATGACCCTGGGTAAATTACTTTGACCCTGTTTGCCTTAGTTTCCTCATCTATGAAATGAGCTGGAGAAGGAAATGGCAAAGTATCTTTGAAAAGAAAACACCAGATGGAGTTACAGAGAATTGGACACCACTGAACAAATAAAGTGCATTATACCTAAACTCTGTTAGAATTACTGGTTTCTTTTAAGACTCAACTCAAGTGTCACCTTCTACACATGAAGTCTTTTGTGATCTCCCAGATATTAGTGCCCTTATTCCCCCCTACTTTTTTGCATTTATTTTTAATTTTTATATTTTTATATATATAGACATCTCTCCTTTTTGAATGTAAACTTCTGAAGGGCAGGAGTTGATTTGTTTTCATGTTTGTTATGATGGACAGCTTTTTTTTTCTTTTTTAGTTCCCATTCTCCATTAATTTAGTCCCAAATCTGGATTTTCATCCATTACTAGGATCAAAATACCTTCAACAGGAAGTACCCTCAAAAATTCACTTCTTAGCAAATCATTTAAATGCACTTCATCACATAATTATTATACACATACTTAAAAAAATGATGCTCTGCCCCTTTACCTTCCTTTTCTTTTCCTTCTTTTCTCCACTTGCATTTATACAGTGCCTTCTATGTGCTAAGTCCATTTTATCTTCACAACAACCTAAGAGATAGGGCACTATTACTATCTCCATTTTACAGTTAAGAAATCTGAGATAGAGATTAAATAACTTGCCTGAAGTCATGTGTCTAGTAAGTGTCTGAGGTCAGTTTTAAATTTAGGTTTTCTGATCTCAAGTCCAGGACTTTATCCATAATAATAACATGCAATATTTATATAGTATTTGTGCCAGGCTAGGAAATATCTGTAGCTAGATTTGAATTCATTGCCAACTGTTGTACCATCCCAGTCACATCCATCTATCCCTGCTTCATATAGATGTACAGCTTTTACAGCAGTGATTCTTTATTCTCTTTTTTTAACATTTTATCTTTATTTTAATAATAAATTTCCAGATAAGTTTCTTAAAGTTTTGATTCATATATCTCCTCTTCTTCCCTCCCCTCTCCCAGATCTGACAAGCAATTCAATGTTATATATATGTATTATTATGTAAAACATATTTCCATATTATTCATTTTTGTAAGTAAATAATCTTATAAAACGCAAGCTCCAAATCATATAGCCAAATAAATGATAAATCATATGTTTTCATCTACATCAAGGATTCTTAACTTGGGTTCCATAACTTATTTTTTTCTTAAATTGAAAATTATATTTCCTTATAATTAATTTTTTGTAGCCTTTTTTTTTTAAAAAGCATTTAAATACAGTATTCTGAGAACTGATCCACAACCTTCTCTAGATTGACTGACCAAGGGATCCAGGAAACAGAAAAAAATTAAGCACCTGTTTTACAATGAGATGAAAAAACTGAGGGCCTGAGTGGTTGGTTACCTTGGGGCTACAGTTCATCTTAATGAGCTAGATTTCTAATTTATGTCCTAAATAAAATTAGGACAACTAGGCATTTAGTCTGAGACTTGGAGGGATCCTCAGTTCTTTGATTTAACATTCATTTATATTTATGTTCACTCATCCTATTATTGGGTAATTTACATAAACTCCCAGACCCTTAATTTTCTCAGCTAGGAAATTGGAGACTCGGGCAGGGCATCTTGGTCAGATTTTTTAAGTCAATCCCACCTTCTTTCTTGCCCCTTCCCTGGAAGGGCAAATCCCTCTTATGCCCTAGGGCCAATGGGGCCTGTGGCCATCGCTGATTGGCTGGCTTTCTTCCCCTCCCCTTCCGCCTCTTCCCAGTTGAAATTGCTCCGGTGACCTGCACATTGTTGTGGTATCTGGTTTTAAGACCTTGAATGTTGTCACCTCAGGCTTAATTCCCAGCAAGTTTCACGTGCTGAATTAAAGGTAGCCTCCCTTTTTACAACTTCTGGGAAGATATTCACAGGAATGGGGGGGAGGGGCAAGGGTAAGGCAAGGGCAAGGGCAAGGGCAAGAGATGGCTTTGCGATCCCAGGTCTCCTAGCAATTGCGTGCCCACAAGCTGTTCTTCCTTCTTGGGGTCCAGGTGGAAGGGAGGCCAGATTTGAACCTAGTACCTCCCATCTCTAGGCCTGGCTCTCAATCCACTGAGCCACCCAGCTGCCTCCCCTTTGTGCTTTTTAACCTCTGCTTTTGGGAAAGTTTCAGTATTGAGATGGGTTTATTGCAAACTTTATTTTATTTTTTCTTTATCCAAGATATTTCATTTTCCCAATTACATAGCTATTCTAACTTTAAAATAGCAATCAATGTATTTTAAAGTGCTTAGGCAATACTAGAAATAAGACTACATCTTTAAAAAAACACATTAACCCTTCAGATTTGAGTGCACAGGGCAGGGCCCTTTGATACTTGAGTTTCACAAGATACTTAATGGCTATCCTCAGGGGAAGTGAAGAATAATTACTTAAAAAAACTCCCTGACTTTCAATCTCAGAATCAATACTGTGTATTGTTTCCCAGGCAGTAGAGGGCTGAGGATTTAGGGAATGTGGGTTAAGTGACTTGCCCTGGGTCATACAGCTAAGAAGTGTCTGAGGTCATATTTGAACCTAGGATCTCGCTGCCCCCAGAATAATTACTTTTGACATTTTGACATCACAATCTCATTAGCTAGGTACAGTTTGCTTCTTTGGTTTGTCTTTTGTTGTCAAACTGTCAAACAAAATGTGAGCATTATTGTCTGGTATATGTAGACACACACATACACATATACACATAGAAAAGGGAGTTTAGTTGTCTATTGTATTGTGAATTGGTCTCAAATAGCATCTTCCTGATTACTGCCATTTCCATTGCTAAAACTTACAAAACATCTGGGTTGAACAAGATTTGGTAATTCAGAATGTTTTATCTTATTGTGTGGATGAATTATTTGTTCTTAATTAGAATAAGTCACCACTCATCAATAATGATTTGTTTTATTTTTATTTTTTAATTTTTATGGTTTTAGGGGCAGCTAGGTGGTACAGTAGATAGAGCTTTGACCTGGAGTCAGGAGGACCTCTGTTCAAATGTAGTCTCAGTCACTGCCTACCTGCAAGTCACTTAACCCACATTGCCTAGTCCTTCCTCTGTCTTGTTTATAAGACAGAAAATAAGAGTTTAAAAAATGATTATTTTGGTAAACCCTCCTCAAGGCCAATTACATATACTTGCAAAAAACAAATCATAGAATCATGATAATGGGAACCACCTTGAGAGGTTACCTAGTTTTCTCCCTGTCCCTATTATCCTGTTATGTTTAGAAGGATCAAGTCTTCTAAAAAAATATTCAGTTATTTTAAATTCTACTTTGTTTTTACTGTATATGGAAAAGTTAGAATAAATTGCAGTGTTTTTCTTGATTAAATCTTGTGGTGTATTTTTGGTTATTTTATCTATTGTAAATTGCATAATTTCTTTGTCTTTGTTTTTGTGTTGTTAAGTTCATTCTTTTTTTCATTTGCTGGATTTGGTGTCATGGCCACCAAGAAGTTAACTCGAATAGGCTTATCCCAAGATCTTTGTGACCGACTGAGTAGACATCAGGTTGTTACTTGTCAGGTAAAATTTTTTTAATTTTTCAAATAAAAATTTATAAATATATATTTAATAATTATTCATCAATTAAATATGTAACAAGTAAAATTTTGGGTTCTGTTAAAAGATATATTAATTGATAATTGACTTTCAAAAATAATTGATCAGAGTATACTTAAAAAAAACAAAACCCCTTGCCTTCTGTCTTAGAATTGTAAAAATTAAAATTAATCTACAATAATTTCAAATAGTATATTTTCCAAGATTTATTAATGATCAATAGAAGCAACAAAATACTAAGGTAACAAAATAAAACCACGTGCCCGTGGCTAATCTACCTGTTCAAATAGCCCTCTCCACCACAGTTGCTGACAGAAAGCAAAGAGTGCTAGCCATGGAAGACCACCTTATTTATTCCCCTGTCTACATCAGCATGTAAGGACAGGAAGTCAGTGGGCTCCTGGGTAATGTAGTCAAAGGCACAAGATTTCCAATTACACAGAATTGGTACTAAATATCAGTCCAAGGCAGAAGGGCTAGGCATTTAGGGTAAGTGACTTGCCCAGGATCACACAGCTAGATTTGATTTTTGTCTTTAGGCATGGCTCTTTATTTACTGAGCCACTTAGCCCCATGCTAATTAAATACATATTTAATAAATATTATTATAAATAAATAAAATAAATATAAATAAATAAAAATTAAATAAATAAGACTTCTTTGGTATGTTTAACATAATTGACAACCTAAACAATTTGATTTGTACACAATTCTTTCTGTATTACTTTCTTTAAGGAAAACATTGTTTAAAAGAAAAATGCCTTAAATTCATGTCCAAGGCATATTTCTTCATATCTCTTGTTAGCTGCTCTACCTTTCCAATTCTCCATTTCTCCTGCAGTCACCTTTAACAGTTTAGTTATGTAGGTAGGAAAAGGAATAGAATCATTCACAACTCTTTCCTCTCTCTAACCTAAATCTTTCCTAACTCTAACATCCAATCAGTTGTAAACTTATGTTAATTCTAATATCTCTTGTGTTCATTTCTTTCTCACCATTTACCCTGCTATACCATTCTAATTCAAGCCATTATGACTGGTTTTCTGGATTGTAGTATAGACTCAACTGATCTCCCAGCCTTTAGTCTATCCTTTTATGTAGCTGGAAAAAAAACCTTTTGAGTGTGCAAGTCTGGCTATGTCAACTCCTCTGCTTAAAAACTTCCAGAGGTTCCTTATTGCCTCTATTCAGGATAAAATTCAAACTCCTGTTTGTCATTGGACAGCTAGGTGGTGCAGGGGCTGGTATAACTGGTATGCTGTGGAAAAGGCATGCATGCAAAGGACAGAAGCTTGATGGAGGGGTGGAAAAGGTGATTGGGGAAGGATTCATTGGTAAAATGGTACTTCCATTGGAATTTAAAGGAGAGGTACAATATTCCAGTGATAGAAGAAACATTTAACAAAGCACAGAGGTAGGAAAGGGAAATATGGGAGATGACTAGCACTTTATTTTATTTTTTGAAAATTTTTATTTAATTAATTAATTTAGAATATTTTCCCATTGTAATAGATGATATTGGAGGGTATATTTGATGGATACTAGATAACTAATAGATCAGATAGTTATCTTCCTTTTGCCTACCCTCCTCCCTCCATATCTCCCTTCCTCCCCTCTTCTTCCCTTCAGTTTCCCCTTCCCCTTTCGTCTTCAGCTTCCTTCTAAGTCACTCAGGGTGAGTGAGCTATGATGTTTCAGAGGAAATACTCTTTTTTCTTCTTTATCTCAAGTAAGGGTTTATTGGGGAAAACAGGACAAGATGGAGAATGGAGGTAAGAGGGTTGGGATTTCCCTATTATCTACAGGGAGCCTTAGATTAGAGGATATTGAGAGAAATGGCAATTCAGTCACTACCATGAAACAGAGCAAGTCAGAGAGAGATATATGGACTTATTGTCCTTTTTCTGCCTTCAAATCAGCCAGGCCACCTTCAGCTTGATTTTCCCAAGTCCCAGGGATAAACCCAGCTTCTTTCTTCAAAGTCACCACCATCAGCCAAAAGCCCTCAGTCAAGTCCCACAAAATCAGTGACTGTTGGCTTGGCTCCAAACTGCTTTTCCCAGTAACATTCCAAACAGAATCTTCATTTGACTGACAGTTGACCCATGTCCAGCTTCTGTCCTTTGCATGCATGCCTCTTCCACAGTACCTGGAGGCAGGAAGATTCATCTCCTTGATTTCAAATCTCACCTCAGACACTTAAAAACTCTGTAATCCTGGGCAAGTCACTTAACCCTGTTTGCCTCAGTTTCCTCATCTATTAAATGAATTGGAGAAGGAAAAGACAAACTATACCAGTATCTCTGCCCAAAAACCCCTTTAAAAATGGGGTCACAAAGAGTCAGACACCACTGAAACAACTGAGCTACAACAACAAAGCCTATCCAGCCTACCTACTCTATAGCACATTACTCTCCCTAAAGCTCTCTGCAATCCATATCTGATTGGGCTACTAGCCGTTTCAGAACTCAATGGTTCTGTCTCCTGCCTTCCCAAATCCCCACTCCATCTCTCCAAAATACCTGAAATACATTTGCTCTTCAGTTCTACCACTTGAACTACTCTTACTTCAACTCATTTGCCAATTAAACCGTGAAGCCTTTTCTGATTCTTTTGACTGAAAGTGTTTTTTCCTTCTCAGATTTTCCTAGAGCTCTTTATCTGGTTCTGTTCTACGTTCCTATCACATTCTACCTTTTACTCTATTTACTGTCTCTTTCACTATTGTATCCCTCCTAGTAGAAAGTTAGCTTGTTAAGGCAGAGTCTGTATTATTTTTTCATCTTGCATTAAGTAGAGTTTAATAAATATTTGTGCAGTTGAATTGACTTTGTTAAATCCTATTATGTATCATAATTCCAGTACAGTCTTACTCATTTATGGGAAATTGTTTATTTGGATAAGAAATATGTAAATTAGGATGTTGGAAATCTGTTGTTGTTTTTTTTTAAAGCAATTCTAAGGATGATGAGCATTTTTGTTCCATCTGAATGAATCTGGATTCAGAAATGTGTGTAAGAGAACTGGATTTGTGTGCATGTCAGTAACATTTACTTTAAGGAGTTGAAAAAATAATATGATTTTGCTTACCAAAAAAGATTTTCATTGTATGCCATACTTTTACAAATTTGTTTTATATAGTGAAGATATATCTTCAGGCTTTTAATTAAACATCCTTTTGTATTTATATTCACTTTTCCTATGTAAACCCCCACAGAAAGATGAAGGTTTAAAATATTTTTTAATTACAAATTAGAAAATCATTACCAAACACAAACATTTTTGTATGCAAAGAAAATTGGGAAAGTAAGGTTGTATATGAAATTGTGAATCTATTACATATATCTTGTTTTGAAAAAAAAATTAAATTTAAAGTGAAAATACAGGTACTACTTATCTGTATCTATTTTTGAACTTTTCTCCTATATATTTTTAGAATGTTTCATTGATCCCCTCATTTATTTTTGTTTTGCCTTACTAGTCTTTATTTTCTCTTTCTCCCCCATAAAATCCCTCCCTTACTCATGATAAAAAATGCTATTGACAGCCATAGAAGGAACTATCAAAGTATGAATGCAGATCTAACCATACTATTTCTTGCCTTATTTCCTTCGTGAGTTTTTTCTTAGATATTTGATATGACTTTTTCATAAAATAAAGAATATGAAAATTTATATAACATGACAACATGGGAATAACCTATTATTGGATTACTTACTGTCTGGGGAGAGAAGAGAAAGGTAGGAGGGAGGAAGAGAATCTGGATTTTAAAATGTCAGAAAGCAATTGGTAAAATTTCCTATATGTAATTAAAAAAAAGAATAGAAAGTGAATGGGGGAAAAAAATCTCTCCTTTGTAAATACATTAATTTTTGTTGTTTAGTTATTTCAGTTGTGACTGACTTTGTGTGACCCCATTTATTTTATTATTGTTATTATTTTTTTTGGGCAAACATACTACAGTGGTTTTCCATTTCTGCATCCAGCTCATTTGACAGATGAGAAAACTGAGGCAAACAGGGTTGAGTGACTTGCCCAGGATTGCATAGCTTTTAAGTGTCTGAGATATGATAAAAAGTCAGGGAGATAAGTCTTCCTAACCCCAGGTTTGGTACTATGCCATTGTGCCACCAAACTTTCCTAACAAAATAATATAAACATGCAAAAAACCCTTGTATTTTGTTGATTGTGTTTGAAAATGTATGCCTCATTCTAAACTCTCATGCTTTTTTCAGGAGGTATTTGGAGTTGTTAGAAGTAATTGCATTGATAAGTTATTAAGTCTTAATAAAAGTTGTCTTTATTTACAGGCTTATAGTTAAATAGTTCTGATTCTGCTCAATTCTCTGTATATCAGTTCATGCAAATCTTTCCATGTTTCTCTGAATCATTGCCTTTCATTATTTCTCATAGGACAATACTGTTTCTTTGTACTAGATACCATAATTTGTTAAAATCATTCTCCAGATGATAGGCACCTATTTTGTTTTAAGGTTTTTTGAAGCAACAAAGAGTTATAAATATCTTTGTTCCTATGTATTTCCCCTTATCTTTTATGTCTTTCGAATGCATATCTAGTAATCATATTGTTGGATCAAGGAGGGTGTGTTTTAATGACTTTCGGGGCATCATTACAAATTGTTTTTCAAATTGACCAATTCACAGCTCCTCCAGCCACACAGGTATGATCATTTTTTTTTGCTGTCTTTGTTCATCTAGTATGAGATGGAACCTCAGAATTATTTTGAAGTGTTTATATATATACATATATATGTATATTTTAAAACCCGTATCTTCTTAGAATTAGTATTTATTCTAAGGCAGAAGAGCAGTAAGGATTGGCAATGTGGGGTTAAGTGACTTGCTCAGAGTCATTGGGTGAGGAAATGTCTGAGGCCAGATTTTATGGTTTTTGATAGTTTGGATTTCTTCAGTTGTAAACTGCCTGTCCTTAAACCATTTATCTTTTGGGGAATGCTCTTATTCTTATATATTTGTAGCAGACCTTTATCAGAGAATCAGAGAAATTTGCTCCAAAAATTTTTCCTAGTTGTCTACTTTACTTTTAATACTAAGTACATTTTTTGTGTGCAAACCTTTTCCATTTTATGTAATTTACCATTTTATTTCCTTTTCTGATCAATAACTCTTTTCCCTCTTCAAAATGGTCAAAAAGTATCTATCTTGGTTCCTCCAAGTTGTTTACAATGTGACCTTTTTGTGTCATCAAAAAGTCAATAAAATAATAATAATAATAATAATAATAATAGAAAGCACCTACTTTGTGCCAGATGTAATGATAAGGGGATATAAATATTATGATATGGAAAGCCCCTGCCCTCAAGGACCTTATAAAGTAATGGAAAAAGACAACCGAGGGATGAGAGCTGAAAAATAGTGGTATGAGAGAAAGTACTCAGCCTAAGGGCTTAGTGGACTTGCCAGAGGAGTCCAAAATGAATGCAGCTTGGTGGGAAATTAGGGACATGTCTGAGATCATGTAAATAGTGTGGGATGCTGATTTCAGCTTGATTTTGCCTAAACTATTTTCCTAGTAGTTTTTGTCAACTAGGGAGGCCTTAAACCAGTAGTATGAAAGTTAATTTTTTCTCTCATTGGTTACTTGCCTTATCTGAATTGATAGATGCTTCTTTACACTCTCCCAGCTTTTAAGGAGCACAGATTAAACTGTTATCTAGTAATTGCCTCAGTGTATAAATATTTGTGCCTGAAGTCCAGAAGGCACAAGAGCTTGGCTTATTTAATAAGAATGAGTAAATGTTGCAGTTAAAGGAACAATGTGGCTATTTTCGACTAGGTCATAAGCCCCACAATGGATAAAATGTTTTTACATGTGGTCAAGCAGGGCTTTCTGCTTCTGATGTTCTTAGAGAGGATTGTACATCTTTAGACCCTGGGGTGCTGATAGTTTTAAGTGCCTGGTGCACTATGCCTTAGGGAGTTCATGATAACTCAATTAGATAATCAAAAGATAAGAATCTGTCATCTTATCTTAGTTAATCAAAGAGGATTTATTTATTAAGATAATACTATGGTGAAAGATAATTCTGGAATTATCCATTGTTATCAATATATAGAATTCACACACTCAAAGTAAGAGGGTTTCCATAAAATACACATCTTCTCTATAATTCATGTTGTTTTAAATTGTTTCTTTGCATATTTCTCTAGGATTTCTTATGCCTTTCCCCTTTGGAACTCATGAAAGTGACTGGCCAGAGTTACCAGGGTGTCTCTGAACTTCTCTATGTGGTTAGCAGAGCCTGTGCTCCTCAAATGCAAACTGTAAGCTTCCTTTACATTTTGGTGGTTCACTGGAAGTAGAATTAACATGATTTTTATAAACTGTTGTATGAAGTGATGATCCTTTTCATGAGCTACTGAGTTAATGAAGACAACTTGTAATCATGAGGGTTAGGTTCTCTCTATGTCATAGACGGATTTGTTATTTAATTAAAAAAAAAACCAAAACCAAAACCTCTTACCTTATGTCTAAGGATCCAAACTGTGTAATGGTTCCAAGGCAGAGAGGTAAAGGCTAAGCAATTGGGGATAAGTGTCCTGCCCAGGGTCACACAGCTGGGAAATATTTGAGACTAGATTTGAATCTAGGACCTTCTGTCTTAAGCCTGGCTCTCACCCAGCTGCCTCTCTGGCTTCTCTTCTGACAGGCCATAGTTAAAATCTTCCTAGTTGCCCCTTTGTTATTTTAATCATTGTTATGCTGCTCAGACTTTTTATTTACTATAAAAAATTTTCTTGCCCCAATTGTTGTATTTTCATAACTTTCAACACATGACAGTGATGTGAAAATGCTTTATAAACTAATTATCCTTTAAGGGGTGTCAGTAGTCTCCTGTTTACTTTGACAACTTAATACTTTAAGCTTTGTTTTCATGGTAAATTATGGATTCTCATGCAATTAATTTTTTTTAATGAACCAGCTACTCAAAATTGAGCACCATAAATAATATGGTGACCCAGATGGCATTTCTAGCCAACTTGTAATAGTACTCTACCAGAGATTAAAAAAAAATCTAACCATTTGTGAAATGCTCATTTCAACTCATTGGTGCTATCTCCAAATATAATCAGCAGATGGTGGCAGAGAATTTTTTTTCTCCTAGAAGTTGTAAATAACTTTTCATTCTTTTTTTCCCCCATTGCCTGGCAATCTAGGATTTTGCTATTTTTATTAGAATAAAATTTCTTGGGGGCAGCTGGGTACCTCAGTGGATTGAGAGCCAGGCCTAGAGATGGGAGGTCCTAGGTTCAAATCTGGCCTCAGATACTTCCCAACTGTGTGACCCTGGGCAAGTCACTTAACCCCCATTGCCTAGCCCTTCCCTTTCTTCTGCCTTGGAACCAATACACAGTATTGGTTCCAAGACAGAAGGTATGGATTTAAAAAAGAAAATTTCTTGTTTAATTCTAAAGTGTGTCATATCTTTGTAGGAACCTACATGAAGATATTGTGTATGATGTCATATTGATTATATGTAGCTTTTATTTTCCAAATAAATTAATGTTTAAAAATTCACTTCCCTTTTTGAGGAATATAATATAAATAATATATAATATACAAATAACAAAATATTAATATAAAGGATGTTCCAAAAGTCTCAGTGTAATTTTATGTTACAGTAATGAACAGAAAAACCTTTTTTTGACTTCTGAGATCCTATATTTTTCTATAACAGATCAAGTTGCTTTATATTTTTGAATTTTCTTTATCATTACTGCAGCTTTTTTTCCATAGCTAACAACAATGTTAGCTGTACATTATACATTAGTGTATAAGACAATGAATTTAAGAATGTAGGAAAATGAAGATGATTAATGAGAGGCAGCCAGGTTTATCTAGAGGAAGCAAGTAGTGGGCAGGGCTAACCCTTGACCTCTGTTCAACCTCCTGAACCTTCTCTCTTTCATGGAGCATTTTTCATAAATGTGGAGTCTAAATATTTTTAGAAATAAAACTACTTACTGGTATAGAGTTAGAAGGGTGGATCAATGGAATAGATTTGGGGTAAATGACAGTAGCAAGATAGTCTTCAATAAACCCAAAGATCCCAGATTTTGGAACAAGAACTCGGTATTTGACAAAAACTGCTGAGAGAATTGGAAAATAGTATGGGAGAAATTAGGTTTAGATCATCATCTTACACCCTATACCAAGATTAATTCAGAATGGGTAAGTGACTTAAACCTAAAGAGGGAAATTATAAACAAATTAGGTGAACGTAAAATAATATCCCTGTCAGATCTATGGCAAAGGAAGGAATTTAAGACCAAGCAGGGGATAGAGAATACTATAAAATGTAAAATGAATAATTTGATTATATTAAATTAAAATGTTTCTGTACAAACAAAACTAATGCAGCCAAAATTAGGAGGGAAGCAACAAATTGGGGGAAAAATTTATAACAGAAACCTCTGACAAAGGTCTAATTTCTCAAATTTATTAGAATCTAAGTCATTTGTACAAAACCCGAGCCATTCCCCAATTAACAAATGGTCAAGGGACATGAATAGGTAGTTTTCAGATAAAGAAATCAAAAGTATCAATAGGCACATAGAAATTAAACTACTGGGGAAGCCAGGTGGTTTAGTGGATAGAGGGCCAGGACTGGAGATCGTAGGTCTTGAATTCAAATATAACCTTAGATACTTCCTATTTGTGTGACCTGGCAAATCACTTTACTCTACTTGCCTGGCCCTTACCACTCTTTCCCCCTGTAATCCATACTTAGCATCAATTCTAAGACAAAGATAAGGGTTAAAGAAAAAGAAATAAAGCTTCCTTTTAAATATTGTCTTTATTGTATAAAGTTATGGGACCAGTTTTTTTTGAGGCAAATATGAATACTGAAATACTTATATTAAATAATGGATTTAAACTCTAAATATAACTAAGTAACAGTTTATTTTAGGATAAGGGAAGGGAATTGGGATGATCTTTCTAAAATCAAAAACTAAATTGTTAACCCACACTAACTAATACTTCTCTACCTACAAATCTACTTCTTTAGCTATTTAAACTAACCCCCCCTTAGTTAATATATAAAATTGGGAAGGACTTTAAGGTAGCAGGTAAAGGCTCAACGGAAAATCTCACTGACAGTTGTCCTCTGGAGTCTTCAGAAGCTCTGTTGGAAAACACTCTCAGTATCTACAGGATTCATAGGGATAGGCTGGATCACAAGGAAAAACTACAGGCTAGAGAGCATCTAGCTATCTAGGTCCACCCTAGAAAGACTAGACTCAGACTCCGCTCCTGGCTGCTTAACTGTTTCTCCCTGAGTAGAAACTGTGTCTTCTTTAGAGTTCCAGAAAGTTCCTACAAGATTTCTGCTCTAGCTTTGTAGCAAGGAGCTAATTCCTGTATCCTTATAACAGTTCTCCCCTTTGCACAAAGCCAAAATTATGTTAATTTTGGTTTTTGTGCACTAACAAACTTGTTTTCCTTAAACTAAAATTCTTTTTTTTTTTTAAATATATTTTATTTGATCATTTCCAAGCATTATTCGTTAAAGATCATTTTCTTTTCCTCCCCCCCACCCCCCATAGCCGACGCGTAAGTCCACTGGGCATTAGATGTTTTCTTGATTTGAACCCATTGCTTTGTTGATAGTATTTGCATTAGAGTGTTCATTTAGAGTCTATCCTCTGTCATGTCCCCTCAACCTCTGTATTCAGGCAGTTGCTTTTCCTCGGTGTTTCCACTCCCATAGTTTATCCTTTGCTTATGAATGGTGTTTTTTTCTCCTGGATCCCTGCAAGTTGTTCAGGGACATTACACCGCCACTAATGGAGAAGTCCATTACGTTCGATTATACCACAGTGTATTAGTCTCTGTGTACAATGTTCTCCTGGTTCTGCTCCTCTCGCTCTGCATCACTTCCTGGAGGTTGTTCCAGTCTCCATGGAACTTCTCCACTTTATTATTCCTTTTAGCACAATAGTACTCCATCACCAACATATACCACAGTTTGTTCAGCCATTCCCCAATTGATGGGCATCCCCTCGTTTTCCAGTTTTGGGCCACCACAAAGAGCGCAGCTATGAATATTTTTGTACAAGTCTTTTTGTCCATTATCTCTTTGGGGTACAGACCCAGCAGTGCTATGGCTGGGTCAAAGGGTAGATATTCTTTTGTCGCCCTTTGGGCATAGTTCCAAATTGCCCTCCAGAATGGTTGGATCAGTTCACAACTCCACCAACAATGAATTAATGTCCCTACTTTGCCACATCCCCTCCAGCATTCATTACTTTCCTTTGCTGTAATGTTAGCCAATCTGCTAGGTGTGAGGTGATACCTCAGAGTTGTTTTGATTTGCATCTCTCTGATTATAAGAGATGTAGAGCACTTCTTCATGTGCTTGTTAATAGTTTTGATTTCTTTATCTGAGAACTGCCTATCCATGTCCCTTGCCCATTTATCAATTGGAGAATGGCTTGATTTTTTGTACAATTGATTTAGCTCATTATAAATATGAGTGATTAAACCTTTGTCAGAGGTTTCTATGAAGATTTTTTCCCAATTTGTTGTTAAACTAAAATTCTTACCCAAAATAACAAACAACCTACACTCATCTATCTTATCCTATCTAATATTATCCTACTCTAGGAATTTAATCAAGGAAAGGATAAGGGAAAATAAACAACAAACAATTACAACATTCAAAATAATCTGTATAACAATATTAACAGATTTTCATGGAAACTCCTCAAAGTAACTGTAGTATGGATTGAAAGACAAACCTACTTTTAATTCCTTGAACCAAATTTTGAGTTAGAAATCATGAACAAAAGAAGTAAACAAACATTTTTTAAGCACTCATCTTGTGCTAAGCACTGGGTGAAGGTGCTGGGGATAGAAAGAAAGGTGAAAGTAGTCCCTGCCTTTAAGGAGCTCATGATCTAATGGGAGAACATGCAAACAACTTTATACAAACAAGACGTGTATAGGTGATCTCAGAAGAGATGCATTGATATTAAGGGGGACCAGGGAAGACTTCTTGAAGAAGGTGAAATTTTTTTTGAGACTTGAAAGAAACCAGGGAAACTATTGAGGTGGAGTTTGAGGAGGAGAGAACATTCCAGATGATGGGAAATGCAGAAAGTCATCTGCAGTGAAGATGAACCAAGATCCTAATGGGTTAAAATATTTTAATATTTAATATTGGCTGTTACCTTTTATTTGTATGATTAAATCAGTAACTCAGGGTTAGTGACTAGATGTGTTGGTCTTAGACTAAAAAATGATGTGACTTATTAAAATTGGAGATTCACAGAACAAGTCACAGTGACTTCTCTCTAGTAGATGTCTTGCTAATTGGGTAGCCAGAAATGGGAAGATAGAATAATATAACTGGGCAGCGGGGTGGTACAGTAGATAGAGAGCTAGGACTGGAGTTAGGAAGACTCATCTCCCTGAGTTCAAATCTTGACACACACTTAAAAAAACCAAAACCTACAAACCCTTACCTTCTGTCTTAGAATTAATATTGTCTATTGGTTACAAGGCAGAAGAGTATTAAGGGCAAGGCAATGGGGGTTAAATGACTTACCCAGAGTCACAAACAACTAGGAAGTGTCTAAAGTCAGATTTGAATTTAGGACCTCCCATCTCCAGGGCATGTCTTTTTAAAAAATCCTTGAACAAACTGTTACATTTCCCATAAATCAGAACATAGAAGGCAATCTATTAACAATTTCTTCCAAAGTGTTAATTTTTTGTACTTTTCATTCAGAACTATAAAAATTAGCACAAAACAAGAGTTTCCCAGTTTCAATAAAAATCAGAGGAAAAAATTTTGTCTCTCATATATAACCTCATGATATGAAGTTCAGACTTTGTCTCTCATAAAAACAGGGATGTGGAATAATTTGTTTTATGTATATTTGGTAGTACTACACACATATATTTTTGTCATTTTTATATGAGAGGAAAAGAAGGAAGATAAATTTAAGGGTTGGGGCTTTGAGAATTTTAAGATTCAAAATTGATAATATTATGTTTGAGCACAAAAATGAAAGTTTGGAATAAATGCTATAGACGTTGATTAACCAGTTGAATAAGAACTTTTTATATGGTTGATTACTTAAATATTTTTGTTATTTAGGCTTATGAAATGAAATTAGAGAAATCTGGTGGTCCTTCTTCAGCTTTCTTAGCTACAACTCTTATCAGCTTAGATGAAGCCTTACATGGTGGTGTGGCTTGTGGCTCACTGACAGAGGTAAGAGAAAGATTTCTCTCTCTTTCTTTTGAGTCAGTAATCAATACATAAACATTAATTAAGTGGATAGAGCTAAGATGGAAGTGGGTTAGTAAAATTGGTCATTTCACGAGAATCTGTTTTATTTCCTGGATTAAGTTGTGAGCACTTTGAGAGAAGGAACCATCTACCTATTCTTTTCTTTCTTTCTTTTCTTTCTTTCTTTTCTTTCTTTCTTTTCTTTTCTTTCTTTCTTTTCTTTCTTTCTTTCTTTCTTTCTTTCTTTCTTTCTTTCTTTCTTTCTTTCTTTCTTTCTTTCTTTCTTTCTTTCTTTCTTTCTTTCTTTCTTTCTTTCTTTCTTTCTTTCTTTCTTCCTTCCTTCCTTCCTTCCTTCCTTCCTTCCTTCCTTCCTTCCTTCCTTCCTTCCTTCCTTCCTTCCTTCCTTCCTTCCTTCCTTCCTTCCTTCCTTCCTTCCTTCCTTCCTTCCTTCCTTCCTTCCTTCCTTCCTTCCTTCCTTCCTTTCTTTCAACAGCTTTCCTTTTGCCTGGTTCTCTTAATCCCATATCCTTTCCATATCCTCTGGGTCTGTTTTTTTCTTAGTTGACCTCTGTTCTTTCATCTTTATTCCCTCTTTGGCTTGAATTCTTCCCTTCTAAAACATATGCTCAGGTTGTTCCCGTCCTCAGAAGAAAAGCTAGCTGAGGCAAGTAGGAAGACTATTTCATCATCTGATATCAAAAGGAAGGTGAAGAGGACATAAGCAAGAACATCTGAGTTGTTGAAGGAGTCAGGATGGAAACTTTACTCTGTTACTGACATAAAAATTTGTGAGCAGATGTTCCTAAAACTGTAGGTCTGCTATCTCCTACTAGACTACCTCACTATTTTATTGAGAAGACTGAGGTCGCCTTACACAAACTCTCCTCTTATTGGTACCTTTAGTCTTTACCCTCTTCTCCTCTTTGGATATGGTTTTGTCGATGGAAATGACATTAAAAAGCAGACATTACCATCTAATTGACTCTTGAATCTTAAGGATTATTGGATCTTTATAGCTGAATTGCAGCTGAAATTGCCATTTATTTATTCATTCATTCATTTATTTGTTTATCTATTTGTTCATTCATCTTATCTACTTTATCTATTTAGTCATTCATTCATTTAACCTATTTATTTATTTACTTATATTAAACATTTAAAAAAATTAATTTAAGTCCTTACTTTCTGTCTTAGTAACAACTCTAAGACAGAAAGGCAAGAGCTAGACAAATGAGGTTAAATGACTTGCCAAAGGTTACACAGCTGGGAAATGTCTGAAATTAGATTTGAACCCAGGTCCTCCCATCTTTAGGCCTGGTGTTCTATCCACTGAGCAACCTAGCTTCCCCTAACTAAAACCTTCTGTTTGGGAAACCCTTTTTTAGAATGGAAGCTCCTTGGGAGCATAAATTGTCTTCCCTTTTAAAACGTGCATCTTCAGTGTTTAGCACAGTGCTTTATACCAGAGGTGTCAGGCCTCGTAGTCTTCATGTGGCCAGATTAAAGTATAATTGGCAAATATATATACATATATAATATATATATACATACATGTAATATATATATAAAGTATGTGTATAATATAAACAAATTAGATTAAAGCACAATTGGGAAATAAAGTGATCCCATACCTATCGTGGGAGTTATGTTCCAGAGACCCCTGTGATAGGTGAAAATCCACAAAGTAGTACAATTATATTTATTTTATTATTTATATATATTTTAAGACTTTATAAACCCTTTCCACTCTCCTATAAACCTTTTCCACACTCTTATTTACCTACAGTCACTGAACCAATCAGCGCCCAGGATACAGAACACAGCACAGTAGTTGGTTGCCTTTCATTCCATCGGCCAATAGTGTGCCATGATAAGTGTAACTCCATGATTCAGAATTAGATCTTTCTTTTAAAAAGAAACTTAGTGATACAGTGAAGATGAGATAAGTGAACTGCAATATAGTGAGCGGCAACTGTATTCTCATTCTCCATCTCCTTTTATTTCATCCTTATATTCCTCAACCCTATCCCACTCATGTTGAAATAATTCCTCCTCCCACTGTTCACTTCCAGATTCTCACTTTACTGCCATCATTTCTTCTCTTACGAAATTCATTTTTTAAAGTTTTCATCCCACACAGATGATGCACTTTTCTACCTGCTGTCAAGTCATTTTTCTCTCTTTCTCAAGGTGTTCAGCTGCTGGATCACTATCTTTCTCTCTTTTCCAACTTCAGTACTTATTTTAGTAGACTTCAGCATTCAGGCTGATGCTTCCCTAAATACCTTAACCTCCTATTTCCTCAGTTTCAGTTCCATTACCAACTTTCTACCTCAGTGACACACGGATAGCCACAGTCTAGAGTGCACCATTCTCCATAAATTTTCCACTTCTTGGTTACAGGCTGTGATATTTTCTGATTAGCCTCTTGTTATTCCATCTTTTTCCATAAACAGCTTCTCCCAGACCTTCTCTTCCCCCTCATTGTGACTTTCAATCCCTATTCTTCTCAGTATTCTCTCAGGTCATTTACTCAGTTTAGTTTTTAAAGCCCTTTGCAGGGGGCAGTTAGGTGGCTCAGTGGATTGAGAGACAGGCCTAGACATTTCCTAGCTGCATGGCCCTGCGCAAGTCACTTAACCTCCATTGTCTAGCTCTTACTGCTCTTCTGTCTTGGATATTGATTCCAAGACAGAAGGGAAGAGTTAAAAAATAAAAATAAAGTAAAGCCCTTTGCAATCTGCCCCTGATCTATCTTTATAGCCTCGTTCTACATCACTCTCCTTCCTATACTTTCTTGGTCCAGCCAGATTGGCTTGTTTACAGTTCTTCACACATGGGATTCCATTTCTATCAATGCCCTTTTTGCTGGTCATCCCAAATGCCTACAAAGAAAACATTGTCTTCATCTCAGTCTCATAGTCACCTCTCTTTTTTTCAAGATGCAATAAAAACATCTACATTCTACATGAAGTCTTTTGTGCTTCCTCTTGACTGCTAGTGCCCCTTTCCCTCTGGCTTGTATTTAACCACCTTTTGTGAATTTTGTTTTTATTCTGTATATAATTTAATTTAGGATATACTTAATATTCATTCTACTTCGTAGATAAATGCTTCTTGGGAATAGAGGTTGTTTCTCTTCTTTTTCTTTTGTCTCTGTATCACCTTCACTTAGCAAAATTCTTGGCACATAGTAGGCACTTAATAAATGTTTGTTGATTGATTCCTGCCAAATGAATCTTCATAATGCACATCTCTGATTAGTCAGTCAGTTAATAAACATATCAAACCATCACTGAGAAACCTCAGCTGCTTCCTTTTTCTAGTAGGATAAAATATAAAAGCCTTTTACTAGACTATTTAACTTGTTTTTAGCTTTATTTCATGCTATCTTCCTTCTTTAATGTTTATCTCCTAAAGAGACTAACCATGATCTATTCTCTGAGACTGCTGACATTCTTTTACTACCCAGCATATGTTGACTCCTTCATGAAGCCTCTTTTTAGAAGTGATCCCTCCTTTCCAGAGGGATTCCAGGCATAGGGTGTGACAGGATTTGTAAAGTCAGGGAGATGGAAGGTGGGATGCCATGTGTGGGTAACAGCAAGTAGGTCAGTTGACTGGTACATGAGGATGAGTAATGTGTGATTTGCTTGGAAAGATAGTTGGAAGCCAGATTGTGAAGGTTTTAAATACCAAAGAGAGGCTTTGTATTTTACCCGAGTATAATAGGTTCCTTTTTTTCCCCTCAAAGACTCTATTATATACTTTTTTCCAATTGCATACAGAAACAATTTTTAACATTGGTTTCCTGATATTTTGTGATCTAGATTCTTTGTCTCCCTTGTTCTCCTTTCCCTTCCCCAAGTAGGCAAGCAAAATGATGTCGGGTATACATGTGTTAGCATGAAATACACATTTCCACATTTGTTTTAATGTGAAAGAAGATTCATATCACACATACCAGAAAATACTCACAAAACGTATAGAGTGAAAAATGGATTGATGCAATCTGGATTCAGACTCCCTCAGTTCCTTTTATGGCAGTGGATAACATTTTTCATCACGAGTTGCTTGGAGTTGTCTTGGATCCTTGCATTGCTGATAGCCATGAAGTCTTTCACAACTGATCATTGTGCAATATATCTACAAATTTTTTTAAGCTTTTACTTTCTGCCTTAGAATCAATACTAAGGCAGAAGAGTAGTAAGGGCCAGGTAATTGAGGTTAAGTGATTTGCCCAGGGTCACATACCTTGGAAATGTCTAAGACCAGATTTGAATCCAGCAACTCTTGTCTCTAAACCTGGTTCTTGATCAACTGAGCCACCAGTAATATTGATGTTGTGTACAATGTTCTCCTGGTTCTGCTCACTTCACTCTGCATGAATTTATAGAACTCTTTTCAAGTTTTTCTGAAATCTTCCTGTTTGTCATTTCTCATGGCACAAAAGAATTATATTACAACCATTTACTATAGCTGGCCTGAAAGGTTCTTGAGCAAGGGAATGCTCATTAGGGACATCAATTTTGTAGCTATGTGGAGGGTATATTGAGAGGAATGAATGGATGCAGACAGACCATGGCAGTAGTTTTGGGGAGTAGGTAGTAAGAGTCCATGGCAGTAGTTTAGGGGAGAGTTAATGGGGGGGGGTCTAAACTAGCATGGTGGTCCTTTGAGTGACTTTAATGAGGACTGTTGATAAATGAAATGAATAAAAAATCGTCTCCATCACTTTCTTGGAAAATTGGCAGCTTTTGTTTAAATAGTGTTATTCATTTTCCAGTATGTATTTATTTTTTATTATACTTTCATTAGTAAAAGGGATCTTTTTTCCATTTTTATCAGATTAGTGTCATTCCCTAGTATGCATTTACTTTTTATTATAATTTCATTGCTAGAATATGTTATTTTTTCCAATTTTTATTAGTTTGTTTCATTCTCCACCCTGAAGAATATTATTTATTTTATTATATTTATATTATAAATGTATTTATGTATTATTTAAATATTTATTATGTTTTATAAATTATATATTGAATTTTTTTACTGAAGAGATCCTTTTCCTATTAAATTTTTTAAAAAGAGATTAAGTACAATCTGTAAAGTATATTGACATAAATTCATTTTTCTCTCCTGGTTAGTTCTGTATTTCATAAGTACCAGTTGAGGAGTTTGTTCAGTCTTGTTTCTGGTGAAGATTTAAGATGCCAAAAAAGTAACACCTAGTTTTCACAGATTCCAAAGGAATCTTAGACTTGGAAATTAGTTAGGAAAAAAATAGTTTGCTGGGTTTGGAGATGATTGAGAGAGTGAGAATGACTCTAAAGACCTGCTGGTAGTGTTTTTATAGCATTTCTTGCCTGACAATTACTCTTCAAAAAAACACTTATGAGAATCAGACCTTAAAGACTTTTAAATTCCTTTATCAGTTTTGTCTTAAGTGAAATACATTTCTAAGGGCATTTATGTATTCAGGTATAGTTTTATTTAGGAATAATAAAATTAGATAAGTATTACTTGGGCCAAAGAAAAGGAAGCAGGTAGAAAAGCAAGGAAACTTAAAGTTTTGGGGACCACCAAAGAGGATGAACTCCGGGCTATTTACTATGAGCATCTTGTTCCATAGAATGCATAGAATTTGATGGATTATTTTCATCTCTGGGCTTAACAGTTGAAAAGTTTGGGAAACAATTCCCTTTTTCAGTTAGTTGGAGTTTGAGTAGTGTTTGTGAAAAATCTTTACTTTCTGTCCTTGTAACAACTCTAAGACAGAAGGCAAACAAGGTTAAGTGACTTGCCCAGGGTCACACAGCTAGGAAGTGTTTGAGATCAGATTTGAACCCAGGCTCTCCATATTCCAGGCCTGGTATTCCATCTACTGTGCTACCTAGCTGCTCCTCATAAAGTACATTTTAACAGTATGTGCTCAAGTTCACAGACCTGGGCAACTTTTGGAAGCTCATGCCAAAAAGAAGAGGATGTATTAATATAATTTAGGACAAAATCATCTCCATAATAGTTAACTTTGGAAGTAAGCCAAAATTTTTGCCATGGGTATTCATATCTCTTGTTAAGATATTTAAAGTGAGTCAACATTTTGTGTTGTTTAGTGTTTTGTTTTTTTTTTATAAAGGCAATTGTTGGCACAGTGGATAGAAAGCTAGACCTGGAGTTCAAATCTTGCTTCAGACCCTTATAAATGGTGTGACTCTGAGCTTTCTGCCTCAGTTTCCTCTTCTGTAGAATGGGATTAATAATAACACCTCCCAGGGTTGTTGTGAGGGTAAACTTAGATACTACAGATGATCCTAAAAAAATTTAGTGCAGTTTAAGCTATTAAAACTTTAATGTTACATTAAATAATTCAGTATAACATCAAACTAAATATTAGTTAATATTCATATGGTAATATAAATATTTAACTTAAAAACTTTAATAGCTTCTAACTGTACTAAAATTTGGGAATTTTGGGACATTCTGAATTTATAAAGTGCTTTACAAGCCTTAAAGTTCTCTATAAATGCTAGTTTTTATTGTTATTTCAGTAGAGTCCAAACTTTGTCCATACTTCAAAGATAATGACATGACTTCCTTTTAGTAAGATGGTTTTGCTTTGGTAGAGGCAATGAGGTGGGATGTCAGGCTCCTATTTTGACATTCATACTTTTCCCTGAAGTAGCAAATGTTCCCAGTGAAAATAGCCATTTCCCTGAAAGTGATATAATGTATGTTGTAATCAATCAATTTTATAGATAAAATCACTAAAAGTGGTTTACTCCGAGTTACTTATTGCTCCATAAATATCCCACTTCTTTTTTTTTTTTAATATCAGACAACTTAATGCCCTTCGTTAGTTTCTGCACTTTTAAGCACTTCTATCTTGGTTAAGTATGTTTTATAAAAGCATCTGGGTCTGATGAATAGTGAACTTGACATCTAGACTTTTTTGCCCTTGGGAGATCTTTTTTTAAATTTTATTTTTTATATTGACTAGGACAACATTTCTTTCTTTTATATCGGGATAAATAAGCCATCTATCAAATAGTAAATGCCCTTTGATTTATTTTTCTTGTAGCACACATGTTCTGGTTTTGTTAACCATGTAGCTTGTGGTGAGTTGTCATCATTTCCATGCCTTCCCTCTCCCATCCCCCTCCTTGCCCCATCCCAGCAACTATCAGTGTGACATGAGTGGGTGGAGACAGTCCAAGATATAACACTTTCCACATGTTGTTATTGTAAAGTAATTCAAGTGGGAGGCTTTTAAAAAGACAAGGTACAGCTTGGTTTTCTTCTCTGAGGGTTAGTTTTTTAAAAATTTTGTTTTGTTTTACTTTTTCCTGATTTTTAAACTTTAGAGGAGTTAGCATTATTTTAATGATGGTCTCCAGACCATCATTAGGTCTAGACCATCACTAGGTCTCCAGATGTGAGCATAATTTCTATTGAGGAATGAATGAATGTTACTTAAAAAAAGGAGAATAAAGTAAAATTATTTTAAAATAGTACATTTTTGTTAACATCTTTTACCCTGACATCACCTATATTTCCCATTGTATGTGCTCTCTCTCTCCTCCTCCCAGATTCCTTGTGACAACGAATATGAAACAGGGAAAAAAAAACTCAAGTGAATTCTGCCAAACTTAATTATGATATCAAAAAAAAGACTGTCATTTTATGTATTCCACTCTGATGGTCTCCCACTTCTGAAAAGGAGTTTGGGGAAGTGCCTTGGAAAGTAAACTTCGAAGGTGGGGGTACTTTGGATAATTTTGAATAAGGTTTAAGATTTCTGTTTGTCTTTCTTTTTTCAATTACAGCCAACCAGACCTCACATTTTCCTTAGCAGTGTTATTCTGGCACATTACCAAATCCACATCTGACTTTTGTTAGAAGTATTACATTTTAGTTTTTTCCTCCATCATAAGTGTGGAGGTTTTACCTATTGAGATTTAAAGGTTCAGCAGTTGGGGTTTCGCATGGTGCTCAAGTACAATACCTTATAACCATTCTATACTTGCAAAGGAAATGACTGCATTGGCTAGTTTTAGTTTAGTTTAGCTAGACTAGAGACAATTGTGTTTCTTATCTGGGGAATAGTCTTTTCTCCTCCAAGAGTTGGCTATTATTACTTTTTCTTCTCTGCTGATGTTTTAAGAGCTCTATATTACTGGTTGTTTCTTTTCTACTTTTTTTTTCCACTTAGTTTTACCTTTCTAGCCATGGCCATTCAAATTCGGTTTGACTGCCTAATCCTAATAGTATTTTACTGGTATGCATATTGTGTTTAGTTTTGAGTTGCCAGGAAGCAAATGACTTAAGAAAATTCTGGTCATGGCAAGCTCTTTCTGCTTAACCACGATTGGTGTTGAAACTAGAAACTGAATCAAAACTTGAAATTTTGTGGTTTGGATGTCAGAACACTATGGAAGAAAGATTCTGTACTGTGTGCTTTTTGCATGAGACAAATTAATTAAATAAATAATAAATTTAAATTCTAAGTATCTTTGCTTAGAGAGAGGAAAAAACATCCAAAAGGACAGAAATACAACTTAAAATTTTCAAGGTTCAAGAACAAAGATTAATTCCACAATCAAGATAAAACAGGATAAGCTCAGTTAACAGTTTTGATGAACTAAACAGGATGATAGTCACTTGACTTTGGGGCATTCTGGAGAATCAGTGTCTTAAAACCATTCATTTCCTCCTGAATCATTTCTTTTTTTTGGCCCTAGAAAGGTGAATTGAAGAGGTAATTCTAGTAACTGAAATAATCAGAGACTTCCTTTCTCTTAGTCTGATTATTTACCCTACTCTGGTCAAAGCATAGGGAAAGGGAATATTAGCTCTTACTCTTGGGGAGTCATCACTCTAATTTCATCTACAAGTGGACTAGAGTTCCTCCTTGGATTTGTTTTAGTTTTCCTTTGAAAAAGGTTAGATCTTGGCAAGGATATTAAAAAAATTTTGAACCATGAGAATCTTTCACTTAGCTGCATCTGAAGTATTATCCTAATATGTTTTTGTAATATGCAGACTAAAGGGGGAGCAAAGCAGGAGGCACCCCACTATGCTTCCATGGGACATAACTAAAGTCTAATTCTAAAAATGTAACCTTCTACAGATACTGAGATATTTACATCCATTAAATAAATCTAAAAAAGAAATCTCTTGCTTAAATTATTAGGTTTAGGAAAAAATAGAAGAGCATTCAAAAAGAATCTGGGTCTGAAAATGATCACATCACATATTTGATTTTTTAATATGAAAAAAACTCAGGACCCTTTAAACAGAATTTAGTGTTCATGTGTTCTTGGGGAAGCTCAGTCATTTGATTTTTAAAAGTAGACCATAATATCCATTCCTTCTTCCCAAAGCATATATTAAATCATTGCTTTAAGATAACAATTGTTTGATTCTTCTACTATAGTTTGTTAAAGCTGTTCTTTTAAAAGAAATGTTGGTATAGTGTGCCTTTCCACTAAGAATCCCAAAGCATTTTAAAAAATAGATATTAACTCATTAATTTTCAGAAGTTCTATGGGACACAGGGAGTGAATTTAAGGTAATTGAAAGGTGCTGGTATTAATGGTTATTAATATGATTTTATGATAATTAATAGTTTTAACTAATGGTTAAGATCCATTTTTTTTTGCCAACTTCCCTTACCGATATTGATTTAACATGCCAGAGAATTATCACCTTGGAGACCTTGGAGATTCAGATATGTTTATATGGCTCAGAATAAGATTTTCTCCAAATTTTGATTAATTTAGGAGACATTCAGGACTCTGCCAGAATCACAACACAAAGGACAACCCGTATCTCAGATTGAACCCATCCCAGTGCTTCCCTGCTCCTAATAAATAAAAAAAACAAAAGCTTTTATTTGGATTCCTTCCATCTCATCCAGTATTTTATTACCAAATTAGACCCATAGTGTTAAACTCACTTCTACTCCAGATGAGGGGATATGAATTCAAATCCATTTTGATCTATTGAAGGCAAAGGAGTATATTTCTTGGACCCTTTGTTAAGGGTAAATTTAGGGTTGAGACTGAATGTAAATTTAGTTAGTCACCAGGAATTTAATTTCCGAATCCCAATGAAACACCCAAGTCAGAATGGAATTGGGATAACACATCTCCTCTGCTTGGCATATAAAGCCTTTTCCTTTCCAGCTGTTATGATTACTATTTTCTATCATGTATTGGTCTATTCAGACTGACTTTCATGACATACCTCACATGCAACACTCCCCTCCTATCACCTTGTTTTGGCACGGGCCATTCCCCATACCTGCCTCACTTTCTATTTATATCAAACTGGCCTGTTTCTTCTTCCTCTTTCTCTTGCCTCTGCATTTTGCATGGGTGGCTGCCTCCATCTGTGGAATGCACTTCTTCATCGCCCCCTACTTAGAATAACTAGTTTTCTTTAAAGTACGGTGAGCTTCCACTTCCTTACTGTATCCCTCTAAACCCTAGTCCTTACTCCCTGAAATTACCTTGTATTTATTTTCTACTAATTATATGTGTGTGTGTGTGTGTGTGTGTGTGTGTGTGTGTGTGTGTGTGTATGTGGCTATGTATACATGTTGTATCTGCTGATAGATTATAAGTTTACTTGAGGGCATACTGTTTCATTTTGTCTTTCTATCCCCAATGTCTGGCACATGGTAGGAACTTAATACTTGTTGATTAATTGGGGAGAGCTAAGTAAATGTTTATTTAGTTGTATTTAATGAGTTCTGGCACAATATGACAAGATACCTACAAATACTCATATAAAGCCCTCAGTGCACTAGAAGGAACTGTGAAAAAGAAAACCAATGAGAAATGACTACTCCTCATTGAGTCCAAGACTTTCTAAGAAGACTGAGAAAGACCTATGGAGACTGTGAGCTGAGAATAGGTGGAGGCAAGACCAGCCTAATGTCCAAATAACTGAGAGTACACTTGGAAAGCAAAGCTCTTATGATCTTGTAGGAAGCCTGCTACCTTTACTGTGGACAACATCTGGCTTCCTGCAGTTAGGATCACACCAAGGATGAGGGAGCCAATTCCACATTTTGAACTGTATAAAGAAAAGGAGAAAGAGAAGGATTGGAGGCTACAATCTAAGTCAAGCCATCAGGAAACGGAGCCAAAAACATAAAGATTCCTGCAGAAGACAAGGCCTAATTTTAACCACTGTAGTGAGGATCAAGCATATTCTGCCTATCCCATCCAAGATTTTGGGAGGGATAAGAGTCTGACTTAAGTACAAAGCTCCAGTCCCAAAACTGAGATATGAATAAACCTAAGATGACACCAACTTTGACGAAATATTATAGATTGAGAGACATCCAAAAGATTAAACCAGTAAAAGAAAGTCATTCCAATTAGAACCTCAGAGAAGAGAATACATTGACTGTATGAAGACCTGGAATAAATGAAGAGGACAGAATGTAATTCTCAGTGCCTTGAGAACTAGAGAAGAAAGAATGGGAAGAAAAAGTAATACCTAAGAATAGATTCTACCCACTACCCAAAAAATGAACTCCCTGAAAATTCGAATGGACCAAACAAAAATTTGCGACTTCATAAGATGATTGGAAATCAAAAAATGAAAATAAAAAATAAAAAAATTGAAAAAACCATAACTATCATAAACAGTTGACTTGGAATACATATCAAGGAGAGCTAATCTCAAGAATCATTGGATTCACTCAAAATCATGACCAAACGTCTAGAATGCCATATTTCAACACACAGAGATTTATTAGTACTTGAGGGCAAAGTAAAAATAGAAATAATCCAGTAAACATCTCTGGAAAGATACCCCACAATGAAGATTCCCAGCAATGCCATAGCCCAAATGCAGTGCTTCTAGATCAAAGGGGGGAAAAATACAAGCATACAGAAGGAAAACATAATAAGGAATCACAGCTCAAATAACAAAGACTTGGACCTAATATGACAAAGGAGAGAAAATTGTGGAATTTTTTATTTCTAAAGGCAAAAGATAAAGGTTTACAACCAAAGATAGTTTACTCTGCCAAACTGAATATAATCCTATAGGGGTTAAAGTGGAATTTTAATGTAAGAGAACTTTTAAGTATTCCTAGTGAAAAGATCAAAACTGAGTAGAATTTTTGAAATGTAAAACTAGGAGTCAAGAACAAGCTAGAAAGGTAAATACATTTAGGACTTGGAAGAGGCTATATGATCATAAAGTATTTATATTCTAATGGAGGAGAAGAAACAAATGTTTCTTCAAAAGTATAAAATGTATTGAATAAATTTCCCATTATTTTTTGTCCCTGTATTTCTTTTACATTAAAAAATTATTTTATAATAAATATAAACATCTCTTGTTATATGCATTTAGCCTCTTCCAGGAATTTTTAGCAGAATAACTATTTAAATCTTTGAATGCAGAAAATTACAGAACTATCTTTGAAATATCAGACTTTATATCCTATAGGATAATTTTATTAGTAGAGCATTGTAAAGTTGGTTTTCTTTCATATTTTTCCTTTCTTATTAATGCAAATAACATTTCTTTCAGATCACAGGTCCTTCAGGTTGTGGCAAAACCCAGTTTTGTATGATGATGAGTGTTTTAGCTACATTGCCCACTGGCATGGGAGGATTAGAAGGGGCTGTTATATACATCGACACAGAGTCAGCATTTAGTGCAGAAAGGTAAGAGTTTTTATTACTCATCTTAATCTAGTATTTCCCCTTTTTTCATATAAGGCATATGAAACAGCTCATATTTTCCAATAATACATAGAAAGCTGAATGTATCGGTAGATATTGATTCCAGTAACTTTAACTCATTCATAAAATAGCAAGACCAAATTTTTTTTTCTGCTTTTTTTGGTGTGAGTGGGATTTTCATATGAGCTCAACTACCTCCCTTCCCCCCTCCCTCCTTATTCTTCTCTCCATTAATCTGGGCTTTGCACAAAGGCAAGCAGAATTAGGGAAACTGAGAGATTAAGGACACAGTGAAGAAGGAAATAGAAAAGAAAGAAGAAAAAAAAAAGTAAATCAGAAAGACAATGTTTTCCTTGCAATGGGAGATAGTTAATTTCTATATAAAAACCAAGTGTTATTAAATAGTGAATAAAGTATTGTGCTTTTACATTTATTAGGTAGATACATTGTGATTGATTTAAAAATAAGTGATTAATAAGTCATTTATCACATCTGGGCCAGCATGAGAGTCGTAATTACAGTGACAGTAAATAGACTGATTTATTCTGATTTCCCTTTGGTAGCAGGAGGTGTGTAAGAAATGATCTCAGAAAATGGGCCACACCTTAAACTTTGAGACCTAACCTGAGATTTTCTTTATTTGTCACTGCATTCTGAACCTTTGTGAAGTTTTCTTTACTGTCTTCTAGTCATATATCAGGTTTTCCCTCATGGAGCTTGTCTGTCTTTGTATAGTGTGTCTAAAACAGAACTCATGATTTTTTACCAAAACCTATACTTTTTTCTGCATTTCTCTATTTCTGAGAAGGGCTTGAGAATGGAGCTTCAGAGTCATATTCAATTCCTTCCTCATCCTCACCCCACATACTGAAATAGTTGCTATATATTGCTAACTTTGTCTCTCTTCTCTCTCATCTGTCCCCTTCTCTCTATATTCTTTTTTTTTTTTTAAACCCTTACCTTCCATCTTAGAACCAATACTATGTAAGGGCTAGGCAATGGTGGTTAAGTGACTTGCCCAGGGTCACACAGCTAGGAAGTGTACAATGTCAGATTTGAACCCAGGACCTGTCTCTGGTCTTGACTCTCAATCCACTGAGCCACCCAGCTGCCCTCTTTTCTCTATATTCTTGACTAGTCTTTTAATTTAGTCTCAAATCACATTTTTACTTGTCCTGTTACAATAGTCTATTAATACATTTTGCTGCCTCAGATCTCTTCACATTCTAATCCATACTCCACACAGCTACCAAAACACAGGTCATAAAGAGTTGGACATGACTGAATGAAAAACACACAATTGTCCAATAGGTTCTGGGAATTCTTTTTATTTTTTCTTGGGTTTGTATGGATTTTACCTTGTTTATTGTGTATTTTGGTGATTTACTTTTCTGCTGGTTTATCAATTTTGTCTTTTTGAAGGATCAGCTTTTAGTTTTATCATTCTCATGATCTTTCTGGTTTCTAGTTTATTACTTCTCTGATTTTCAATTGAGCTTCTCTCTTGAGGCTAATTTGGATTTATTTTGTGTTTTTCTAATTTAAAAAATGCATACTCAGCACATTCATGTTCTCTTTTCCTATTTTGTTAATGTATGTTCTTAGTGAATATTTCCCATGAGGATTCCTTTAGCTGTGTCTCAGATATCTTGCTATATTGCTTTGTCATTATAATTTTCTATTTTTTTCTTTGACAATGCATTATTTTTTTTCATGCCTTTTGTTTGTGCTCTCCGAATTGATTACTACTTTTATTGTTATGGCCTATTAAAGGGTATCTTTTTCAAAAAACATTTTTGCCTTTTCAACTTTTATTTGCAACATACTCAAATCTTGGGTTAATTTTCATCAAATACTGAGAAATACAAGTATTCTTTGAATGGTTTCAGTTGGAAGACTCCAGAAGCCTTTTAGCTCTATTTTCTCCAAGAATTAATTTGTAGCTTTTTAAAATTATCGAATATTTCTCTCATTTTGTTTGGTTAATCTGCTGATGTTTAAAGGTATTAGAATTGGGTTTTATTTTCTTTTGTTATGTTATTATTTTATTGCTTTTTTTTCTGAATTAGGATTTTTGTTGCTGTTTCCCTTCATCTTTTAAGATAAGTCTTTCCCTCCTACAGTTATTTTTGTTTAACCTATGTTAAGGCAACCCTATTCTTGTAGATTCTCTTCCTCTTCTCCACCATTTGCCTTCTGTATATTTCCTCTTTCTCTAGTTTTGGAATTCTTGATTCCTTTTACTTAGTTATGTAATTCTTGACCACTTCTCCCCTTTTGTTTTTCTTGCTATTAAGTAGCTAATTAAAATCCCTCCTCATCCTTTCTCCCTCAACTTTTTTTGTTTGAAATGCTTTTTTCTAAAAAGAATTTTTTTACTTTGTTCTCTTCATTGGTTCTCTTCTCTTTCTGTCTATCCTTAGTTTTTATTCTTTGGCTCAGAGTTTTAAAAACTTATTTATTTAGTCCTTTTTAATCTTTTTGCTCTTCTCATGGATTTAAAGCCGTAAGGTACTAATTTTGAGTTATCTCTTTTTTACTAACTGGTTAAAAAATCTAAATCTATATCTATTTCTGTGCCTATCCCTACCTCTCTCTCTCTCTCTCTCTCTCTCTCTCTATATATATATATATATATATATATATATATATATATATATATGTATGTATGTATGTATGTATGTAAAATCAAAACACTAAAATAGAAGTTCATATTTTCTTTTATGGTCTTTTCTGTTCTTTGTGTCTTGAGATTTCAGTGATAGTCATTGACTATTAATGATAAAAATTTATAAAAAATAAAAGATATTCTAATGGTGTGTGATTAGAAAAGTATGGTGATATATGGTGAGAGTAGAATATCACATATGGTCTATATTAGTGCTATACTGTTTAAAAAACCTATAGGGAGACCTCTAGCGTATTGGTTAGAATAAAAGTTGCAGAGGGTGAGAAGGTATGATTAGGTTGCTATTCTGTTTGGAAGGAGTACCTGCATGAATAAAATTAGACATCCACTGAATGGTATCATGAAGTTATAATTGGAAGAAATCTTAGAAGAGTCTAATTCTCCCATTTTAAAGATAAGAAAACTTAAACCCTGAGAAGTTAAATAGGAATAGTCAGGTGTAGGTCTGGGATGTGAACACAAGTCTTCTGACTTCAAATCCAGTGTTTTTTTTACTAAACCTTTCTAAGATTCTGAAGCAAAATTTTAAACTTCTGATATATTAGAAAAGAAATATCACAACTCCATTAAGTCAGTTATTTATAGCACTTCTCTAAATTTATTAATTTAGATTTTTTCTTCTGGCCAGAAATAGGTAATGTTCATGGTTCATCATAAATAGGTTTGTGAGAGTAAAGAGCAAATGCCCAGAATTGATTCCTTTAAAAGTAAAGGGAAGTGCACCAGTAATGTGGGGATGGGAGGTGGCTATTGCAGTTCTCTTTTGTCTAATGCTTATTACTTTAATAATTTTGGGAGGATATAGTGACTCAAAATCACTTAAAGATATAGTTTAACTAATTTGTTATTAGGTTAATCTCCAGAGAATTATCTAGTGAAATGGATTTATTGTTTGGATTAGAAATCTTTAAAAAGGAAAACATTGTATTCTGTTGGATAACCTTTTTTAAAAAAGAAATTTTTTTATGGGGGGTGGGGGGAGGAAAAGAAAATTATCTATGTCTTTAACGAATAATGCTTGGAAATGATCAAATAAAATATATGATTAAATAAAAATGATCAAAATGATCATGATCAAAAAAAATGATCAAATAAAAAATCCAAATTAAAAAAAAAGAAATTTTTGGAATTGGGTGATGATAAAAAAAGAGGCAACAACCTCCTTCAGAGTCAGGATACTTTGGGTTCAAGTTTTGCCTATGACAGATATTAGATATGTGACTCTTATTTTGTTCTTTAGTACTCCAGGGAAATCTCTTAAGAGAGTAAATTGCAGAGCATGCGTCTATTTGTATTGAGGGGATATGGGAGTGACAGAGGATGAGTTCATGTTTTCTTACCAGGACTTCCCTAAACTAGTGACATCTCATATGCACTATGAGAAAAGGACCAAAATGATGAATTAAGTTTTGTGTATCTGCTGAAATAATCTTAGAGAAAGTTGTCCAGTAGATGTCACCGTCTTCATATGTTATGTTTGTTATATTTAATTTCTTGTTCTAACAAAAAAAGAAGTCTGAAGAAGATTGTCATAATATATAACTATGATTATCACGAGGCTGATAAAATTTTGCATTTATATTTAGTTGACAGGTTTTTGGTTTTGGCAGGCTTTATTTTTTATAATAAAGACAGTTTGGAGAAATAAACATGGAAAACATTTTGGGGGGCATATTTATTTCTGAAAAACTTATGGGGTGTAGTAATTTAGCTCTTGGTAGCTATGAACAGTCCTAATATTAACCACCATTCCTTCCACAAGGGCCTAAGGGAAAAACAAAAACAAAAAAGAAAAAAATCAGTTTAAAATTTTTTCATTTTTCAAACTGTTATGTGAAATCCAGCTGAGGGCTGAAAGTTATTCTTACTCATCAGCTATTTCTTAACTATTATCAAAGAGTTGGGAGGCTTTATTGCTGTTCCTACTGACCTGGCATCCAAGGTCTACAAAAACATGTCTCCTATAGTCCTTTGTCCTATATATTTCCCACTCCCACTCCTACTTCCAAATCAGTTGATTTAAATAACAGAGTAATTAATCTTTCTTCTTTGACTATCACCGAAGCCCATCTTAACTTTCTTATTAGTGTCCACCTGCTTTAATCACATTTATCCTTCTTCTTCTTATGCTTTATATTTTTCCACTTAAGTGTTTCCCAGTGTTATTCATCTCTTTCATTATTTACCTCATTTCTATCTTGTATTTAATTTTCTTTACCTCTCCTAAACTCTTCTCTTGAATGTTTCCTGGATAGATGTTGTAAATAGGACTAGTTTATGTCTGCTAAGAATAAAATGAGAGCTGAGTTTCTTTGTCAACCTTCAGTGAAAGGAGGTTTTCTTGGCCGTAGCAATAATACTGGTAAATATGGCTCTATTTTACTGGACTACCATTTCAGGAGGATCCCTACTCATGTTGACTTCATTCCTAGCTCAGCTGACTCTTGGCTTTATTTCATCTCCTTGCCAATCACCTTTCTTCCCTTTAGAAACTGGACCAAAGGGCACAGTCTCCCTCTCCTAGACTTCCATTAGTTGGAATACTTCTTTTTCCTCTTTGACCTTTCCAGACTTTCTCCATACCACTGATAATAACTTTACCTTGGAGGATCATTTCATTAATTCCAAATTTATCACCAATTTTAAGACTTAAGTAACTGTTAACTTCCAACCACAGGACCCTTTACTTCCTTCTTTAATGAGTCCACTGTATGGTTTGGAAGAAGTCTTCTTCCACTCCAACTCTCAGATCTGTTTATCCATCCCTCAGTTCAGAAATCATTATCTTTTCCTTCAAACCCTCCTTCCAAACTGCCATACTACTGTGAAATGCACCACCATTCTCTTAGTCATCTAGGCTTGCAACCGCAACACACACTCATCGCATATATGCAAGTGTTATACCAAGTCTTTTTGTTTCTACCTTTATAATGTCTCAAATACAGCCCTTTTCTCTATTTATACAACGACCATCCTAGTATAGGTTCTCGTCATTTCATGCTTGGACTATTGGCATAGCTTTCTGATTGTTTTTCTTGTCTCAAAGGCTCTCCTCACTTCAGTTCATCTTCCACTCAACTGCTTCAATGATTTTCCTAAAGAGCAGCTATGATCATGTCAATTCCCCCTGCCTTCCAGTCCTCTGTTTACTCCGGGAATTTCCTATTGCCTCCAGGATTAAATATAAAATCTTTTGGTTTTTAAAACTCTTTAAAACTCAGAGCTTTCTTCTTTTTCCAGTATTCCTATATCTTACCTCTCCAGTATATTGACACTACCCTTCTTGCTGTTCTTCACACATGACACTCCTACTCTAGACTTGTATCTGACTGTCCCCCCTGCTTTGAATATTTCCCTTCCCCACTTGCCTGCCTGCTCCCCTGCCCTCTTTAAATATTTAGTTTTATTTATTATTTCTGTGATTTTTCTTTAATTTTTAATATCTATCTTTTGTGCTCATTTTCAATTTGTTTAATCATTGGCTTTCTAATTTTTAAAATACATATTCAGTTTATTAAACCTCTTTTTTTTCTACCTTGTTGATGTATATTTTTAGTAAAACAGTTTTACCCCCTGAAAACTGCTTTTGCTGTATTCCAGAAATCTTGGCATGCTATTTTTGTCATTATAATTTTCTTTCACATACTTATTATTTCTTGACCTATTAATTATTTAGAATTTTATTAAATCTTCATTTTGGTCTATATCTTTTGTTTTTGCTTCCTGATACCCTTTTTATCTTATGGTATCTAAAACATGTGTTTATTATTTCTGCGTTTTTAAAAATTTGTTTGCAATATCCTTGTGCTCTAATACAGTTTTTACATAAATTCTATATCAGGGGTTCCCAAACTTTTTTTTTTTAAACCCTTACCTTCCCTCTTAGAGTCAATACTGTGTATTGGCTCCAAGGCAGAAGAGTGGTAAGGGCTAGGCAATGGGGGTCAAGTGACTTGCCCAGGGTCACACAGCTAGAAAGTGGCTGAGGCCTGATTTGAACCTAGGACCTCCCATCTCTAGGCCTGGCTCTCAATCCACTGAGCTACCCAGCTGCCCCCTCCCAAACTTTTTACAGAGGGGGCCAGTTCACTGTCCCTCAGACCATTGGAGGACCGAACTATAAAAAAAAACAAACTATGGACAAATCTGTATACCCCTGTTTGGGAGAGCGGAGGCTGCAGCTCTGGCTGTGATGGGCCTATCATACCTTGTACAAGCCCATCACTGCCACCATGCAGTATAACAGTGCAGAATCCCCTCCCCGAGATCACCACTCAGCATGCTGACATCTTCCATTTTGCAGCCACATAATCCTTTGCGTGGTACCTTGTTCTCATTCAGTTACTCTCAGAACAAGGAGCCACACAAAGGATCATGTCACTAGAAGTAGTACTGTTAGTGAGCACTGACCATCAATGAAAGAGGTGCCCTTTCTGGAAGTGTGGTGGGGGCTGGATAAATGGCCTTGGGGAGCCGCATGTAGTCTGCGGGCTGTAGTTTGGGGACCCCTATTCTATGTGCTGCTAAGAAATATGTATTTTCTTTAGCAATTTCATTTAGAAGACTCCATAGATCTTTTTCGTTATAGTTTCTCCATGAATTTTTTTCCCCTTTCCCCTCCAGCCCCCCTTTTATGCATTTTTCTTTTAGACTTATTCAAAACTAAGGGAAGGATATTGAAATCTGTTACTATTTTATTTCTGACTGTATTTTTATAGTTTAATAAGTTTTTCTTTTATGAATTTTGATGCTAAGACATTTGAAACATATCAATTTAATACTGAAATTGACTTATCTGTGGTTCCTTTCAACATGATGTGGTTTCCCTATTTGTCCTTTTTTTTATGTTATGAATGTTTATTTATGCATTGGCTGACAGCATGATTTTTAGATTTATCTGATGTATATTGATTTTTTTTCTAAGCCTTCATTTTTATTCTGTATATGTCTTTTTTTTTTTAAGATATGTTTCTTGTAAACAGCAGATTGTGAGGCTTTGTTTTCTTATCCAGTCTATAATTTTTCTTGGATTATTTAATCCATTTGCATTTAAAATCATAAGATTTAGGTATATTTTTTTCCTTCATTTGTCTCTAATATTGTTCTCCCCACTCCTTGCCCATTAGGATTTTCTTTCCTCTTTCTGTATAAGAACAGTACTCTGTCTCTTTAGTTATTTTATCTTAATCTACTTTAAGGCAATCTTTTCTTTTTATCTGCTGTCTTGCCTTCACACTCAACTCATGCATATCTTCTCCCCCTCTCATTTATTACCTTTTACTTAGTTTTGGAGTTTTGCATAATTGATTAGTTCTTTTTTATTTCTTTTATCTTGTTGATTGATTTTCCCCCTCTTGGTTAAATACTTAAATAAAATCCATTTGTTTTTCTCCCTTTAAATTTTTTTTTTCATTTTTTTTGGCTTTTCTGTAATAAATAACTTCTTTTCTTTTTTTTCTCTCTTCATCATTTCTTTTCATCTTCTGTCTAATCTAGATTTTTAGACTTTGATTCTTGGCCTATATAATTAATTAGTCTTTCATTAAGCTCTCTTAACTTTATAAAAAGAATGCTTCCAAGATCTATTTTGAATTAATTCTTTTAAATCCATGATGGCAAACCTATGTCACGCCCATGTAAAAATTAAATGTCTAATAAAATATTATATTTTAAGAGATTTATTAATGATCATTAGAAATCAAGGAATAAAGAGGATACAAAATAAAAACCCTAAAAAACCCTATGCCCTGGGTGGTTAGCCATTTTTAGCCATCCCCACTCACCACCATTACTGCTGATTCTACATGAGAGAGGAGGAGCATGAAAGCCCACTCCCTTTATCTTCCGTCTATAAGAAGTATGTAATGACAGGAAGTCAGTGGGCTCTTGGGATATGTAGTTTTTTTTTAGGGTAATAGATTTTCAATTATACACACATGAGCACAGATAGGTGTAACCATTTTCAATGACAGGCATCCACATGAGGACTCATCACGCCTTGGGGCTAGGAGCTGCCCGGGGAGTCGTGGACCTGCAGCTGGGACCATGCCCCAGCATGGTGTAAAAAATGGAGACTTGAACCCAGGACTCCAGTCCCCAGAAGTCCTTGCTCACTTCCCAGAATGCTTTGTAATCGCACTAATTTCTCACCTGGGTGAGATCAGAAATTATTATTTAAAGGAGTTCCCTGCCTACTGAGGGCCCTTTTTCCTACTTCCACTTCCCAGCAGATGCATCTCTCATGATGAAGGTGAAATTGAAGGGGCCTCTCTGGGCCTAGACACGTGCTTTCTTACTCTGTATTTTCTTTAATCCTTAACCTTTAATAAACCTCATAAAATATAATATTCCTTGACAGAGAGAAACTAATTTTAACTGTTACAATGGTGGGGACATGGGGGGGGCACATGGAAATCCTATGGGGTCAAGGAGGAGGAGCTCCTGCAGAAGGAGGGTGCTGGGGCAGGCAGGATGGCAGGCATTAGCTGCTCTTGCAGCGCCTCTGGGTCAGCCGGCTGGGACTGAGTGGGGCTGTGCTGGGGTTGGGCCAGTGGAAGACTGGGTGGAGCTCCGGCCCACTTGCAATGGAGGAGTGCCTGGAAACAATTACAAGACACTTTTAGCACCCTGAAAAATATAGCAATGGCTTTACTCACAATTTTTTCCTCTATGTACTTTTGTGAGACCTTATTCTCAACGTTAAATAATATCAAAACCAACAAAAGAAATAGATCGACAGATTAAGTTAGTAGAGCTTGCTTGGGCTTGAAATGTACAAAGTACCAACCTTCAGTTGAAGACTTAGACAATGAAATTCAGCAACAAAAAAGTCACTAAAAGGCAGGTTAGTTAAAGAATTCCCCATCCCCCTCACTTATCTTAGTTCGCAGCACCTCACACAAGTTGAATAATATCATGATCAACAAAAGAAACTGACTGACAGATGAACAAAAAAGTCACTAAGCAGGTAAGTTAAAGAATTAGTTTTTGGTTTATTAAATACAGTTATGTGTTAGAATTATGCATTTTTATTTAAACTATAAATATTGCAAAATTATGGGTTTTTTTCTTGAAGTGACACATCACCTGAGTTATGCTCGGTTTTTTGGCGAATTTTGGCACACCAGGCTCAAAAGGTTGCCAATCACTGTTCTAAATAGTTTCTTATTATTGACTTGTAGATCTCATCCTCTATTCTTCATATTCTCTTGTATCTCACTCTTAGAAATATCGTTTCTTGTAGGTGACAAGAATGTATACTACTTCATGTTAGGAATTTTCCTGTGTCTTTTTAACCTCTTTCATAATGATCTTTTTATATTTTTCATGTTTGTCATGTGGTATCTTTCCTAGGTTTGTGCCCTCTTACTCCTGCTTTTATCTTTGTATCCTTTTTTATCTTTTGAAAATCTCTTAGTGGTTTCTCTATTGTTATTTTGTTCTTGGTTATTATGTTTATTTAACCTCCTTATATGTATTTATATTATCTGGGTGTTTGCATAGCAAATCATATGTCTAGATCTGTTTTTCTTTCTGGAATTCTTCATATACTACTTTTTTTAAATTGAAAGACTTTTTTTAATGGTTAGGCTCCAGTTTACTGACAACATCACCTTGGGTTGCATTTTGAGCCACTTTGCTTTTTGAAGCATATTGTTTCATTCCTTCTTGTAGTTTGTATAGTCTTTTTGTCAGATTCTATTTACTTTGTATTTGAAGAATTTTTACCTGGTTGCTTGCAGAATTTGTTGTTTGTCATTGGAATTTTTAAACCATTATATGTCTCAGAGTTTGTAGCATAAGATTTTTTTTCCCCCAGTGGCAATCTGCAGATTCTTTTCATTGGTACTTTGCGTTCTGTCTGGAGAAGTTTTGAATAGTTTTCTTGTATTATGATTTTCAGAGACTTTCTTTAAATTCATTTTCTTTTGTCTTACATTGTTTATTCTTAGACGATGTCTGGACTTTTTCAGCTTGCCTAGAGGCCATGTCCCCTTCAGTTATTAATATTTACTCTGTTGGTTTATTGACTGAAGGTCAAGGTTTTTAACTATGCTTTTTTCCCTCGAGATCTTTGGCAATTTCCTTTACTTTTTTTTTTAATCTTCTCTCTTGGAATAAATATTGTGTATTGGCTCCAAGGCAGAAGAGTGGTAAGGGCTAGGCAATGGGGGTCAAGTGACTTGCCCAGGGTCACACAGCTGGGAAGTGTAGGAGCCCAGACTTGAACCTAGGACCTCCCATCTTTAGGCCTGGCTCTTAATCCACTGAGCTCCCCAGCTGCCCCCAATTTCCATTACTATTATCTTCTCCTGTTGCTTGTATTTGGACCTCTTCCCCCTTGCATTTTCCATGAGGTCAGACCTGATGTACTGGAAAAAAATTATCGTTCACAATTTTTAGTCTCTACCCCAAGTCACTTCTGGTGGGATAGTATCCAGGAAGATTTTAGGTTTTAGGTATAGTGGAATGCTACTCAGATGTACTGATGTACCCTGTTTTAGTTTCATCTGATCCTCAATTTTCATATTGAGCTCTATTGCAATACAATGCTGTCATATAACTTTCCTTTCTTTTTATTTTTTTAAGCTCTGATAAGTTCATTTTATTTTTTTAAGTTTATTTAGTCAATTTAGAACATTATTCCTTGGTTACAAGAATCACATTATTTCCCTCCCTCGCCTCCCCCTCCCCTTCCCACAGCCAACATGCAATTTCATTGGGTATTACATGTGTCCTTGATCAGAACCTATTTCCATGTTGTTGGTGTTTGCACTAGGATGTTCATTTAGAGTCTACATCCCCAGCCATATCCCTTCGACCCATGTATTCAAGCAGTTATTTTTCTTCTGTGTTTCTTTTCCCATAGTTTTTCCTCTGAATGTACATAGTGTTTTTTCTCATAGATTCCTCCAAGTTGTTCAGGATCATTGCATTGCCACTAATGGAGAAGTCCATTACATTCGATTATACCACAATGTGTCAGTCTCTGTGTACAATGTTCTCCCGGTACTCCTCCTTTCGGTCTGCATCAATTCCTGGAGGTCATTCCAGTTCCCATGGAATTCCTCCATTTCATTATTCCTTTGAGCACAATAGTATTCCATCACCAACATATACCACAATTTGTTCAGCCATTCCCCAATCAAAGGGCATCCCCTCATTTTCCAATTTTTTGCCACCACAAAGAGAGCAGCTATGAATATTTTTGTACATGTATTTTTCCTTATTATCACTTTGGGGAACAAACCCAGCAGTGCTATGGCTGGATCAAAGGTCAGACAGTCTTTTAGTGCCCTTTGGACATAGTTCCAAATTGCCCTCTACAATGGTTGGATCAGTTCACAACTCCAACAGCAATGAATTACTGTCCTGACTTTGCCACATCCCCTCCCAGCATTCATTACTTTCCTTTGCTGACATGTTAGCCAGTCTGCTAGGTCTGAAGTGATATCTCAGAGTTGTTTTGATTTGCACCTCTCTGATTATAACACTTAGAACCCTTTTTCATGTTCTTTTTAATAGTTTTGATTTCTTTAACTGAAAATTGCCTATTCATGTCCCTTGCCCATTTATCAATTGGAGAATGGCTTGATTTTTTTGTACAATTGGTTTAGTTCTTTATGAATTTGAGTAATTAGACCTTTGTCAGAGGTTTTTGTTATGAATATTTTTTCCCAATTTGTTGTTTCCCTTCTAATTTTGGTTGCATTGGTTTTGTTTGTACAAAAACTTTTTAAATTTGATCAAAGCAAAGTTATTTATTTTATACTTTGTGATTTTTTTTCTAGCCCTTGCTTGGTTTTAATGTCTTTCCTTTCCAAAAGATCTGATGAGTATGCTATTCTGTGTTCACCTAATTTGCTTATAGTTTCCTTCTTTATAATCAAGTCATTCACCTATTCTGAGTTTATCTTGGTGTAGGGTCTGAGGTGTTGATACAAATCTAATCTCTTCTATATTGTCTTCCAATTTTCCCAGCAGTTTTTATCAAATACTGGGTTTTGATCCCAAAAGCTGGGATCTTTGAGCTTATCATAGACTATCTTGTTGAGGTCACTTACCCCAAGTCTGTTCCACTGATCCTCCTTTCTGTCTCTTAGCCATTACCAAATTGTTTGGATCACCACTGCTTTATAGTACAGTTTGAGATCTGGGACTGCAAGTCCTCCTTTCTTTGCATTTTTTTTTCATTACTTCCCTGGATATCCTTGACCTTTTGTTCTTCCAAATGAACTTTGTTATGGTTTTTTCTAATTCAGTGAAAAAGTTTTTTGGTAATTTAATTGGTATGGCACTAAATAAATAAATAAATTAGTTTTGGTTGGATGGTAATTTTTATTATGTTAGCTTGTCCTACCCATGAGCAGTTGATATTTTTCCAGTTGTTCAGATCTAGTTTTAATTGTGTGGAGAGTGTTTTGTAGTTGTATTCATATAGTTCCTGTATTTGTCTTGGTAGATAGATTCCCAAGTATTTTCTATTGTTCTAGGGTGATTTTAAATGGAATTTCTCTTTTTAATTCTTGCTGCTGAGATATGTTGGAGATATATAGAAATGCTGATGACTTATGTGGGTTCATCTCCTTTGTTTCATTTTCAAGCTGGTTGATTTTGGCTTTCAAGATACTATTTTCTTGTTTTATTTCAAGTACCTCTGTTTCCATATGATTTATCTTAGTTTTTAAGTTCTTTTTGCAGGTGTCTTCAGCCTCTCTTAATTGTGTTTTGAATTGTATTTTGATTTCTTCTGGAGCTTGTATTCAATTCACTGTGTTTTCTGTGTATTTGCTTGGTGTTCCCTCATTCTTCTTCGTTCCATTTGCCCTTTGTTCACTGCCTGTATAGATGCTGTGGATTGTAATTTTTTTTCTTTTTCTGTTGTTTGCTCATATTTACCCTTCTTTATTCCTTGCAGGTAGGGGAGTGGTCTCGGGACATTCATTCTTCCTTCCCCTTAAGCCAGAGTGTTCTTGAATTCAGGCTTTTGGGTGTGTACCTTTTAAATTGAGTCCAGCAGGAAGGTTCCTTGGCCCTGCCTTGTTGTTAGGTTTGATTTTTCAGTCCCCTAGGAGCATTAATTAAGGAAGGGTTTTCAGAGGTCTGAACGTTTGCTTTCTCTATGCTGCTATTTTGACTTTGCCTCCTTTTGTGTCTTTTAAAAAAAGTTAAAATTTTTTATAGATTAATCATCTGTACAATTTTTCAATAATTTTGACTTAAAATTTTTTTTATTTTAAAATATTTTTCTATGTTTACTTGATTAATTTTCTTTTCCTTCTTTTTTCCTAACCCCCTGACAGAGCAGAGAAGTAATTCCACTGAATTGTACAAATTTTAGTTTTCTGACATTTTGTGATTCATGTTCTTTTCCTTCTACTCCTCCCTCTTCTCCATGAGAGTAAATAATATTATATAGGTCATACATTTGTTATTATATAATACACATTTTTGCGTTCATTGTGCTTTGAAAGAAGACATATCGCTCATACTAGAGGATTCATGGAGGTAATAAAGTGAAGAGTGGCATGCTTCAATCTGCATTCAGACTTGATCAGTTCCTTTTATAGCAACGCATAGCCTTTTTCTTCATGAGTCCTTTGGAGTTGTCCTCTGTCCTTGTGTTGCTGATAATAAGTTAAGTCATTCAGTTAGTTGATCACATACATTATTACTGTTACTGTGTTTTACAGTTTTTTCCTGTTTATGCTCACTTCACTTTGCATCATTTCATATAAATCTTTCTAGGTTTTTTTGGTGATCATCTTGTCTGTCATTTCTTAAGGCATAATAGTATTCTATCATAGCCACATATAACAATTTGTTTAGCCATTTCTGAATTGATGGATAGCCCTTTAGTTTCCACTTAGTTATTTGCTATAACAAAAAGAGTTCCAAAAATATTTTTTTACAAGTAGTTCTTTTTCTATATCTTTGATCTTTTTGGGATATAGATTTCTGGGTGGAAAAAGATGCAGAGTTTTATGGCCCTTTGGGCATGGTTCCAAATTACTTTCCAGATTTGTTGTATCAGTTCACAGCTCCAACAGTGTATTAGTCTTACAATTTTTCCATGTCCTCTTTAACATTTATCCTTTTCTTTTTTTTGTCACATTAGCTAGCTTGATAGATGAGGTGGTACTTCAGAATTGTTTTAATGAGGGGGCAGCTGGGTGGCTCAGTGGATTGAGAGTCAGGCCTAGAGACTGGAGGTCCTAGGTTCAAAGCTGACCTCAGACACTTCCCAGCTGTGTGACCCTGGGCAAATCACTTGACCCCCATTGCCTAGCCCTTACCACTCTTCTGCCTTGGAGCCAATACACTGTATTGACTCCAAGATGGAAGGTAAGGGTTTTATTAAAAAAAAAAAAGAATTGTTTTAATGATATTTGTATAATTAATAGAGATTTGGAGCATTTTTTCATATGACTATACATAACTTTTATTTCATTTGAGAATTACCTTTTCATATCTTTTGACTACTTGTCAATTGGGCAATGCTTTGTATTCTCGTAAATTTGATTCAATTCTCTATATAGTTGAGAAATGAGGCCTTTGCCAAAGATACTTACTATAAGATTTTTTCTCCATTTTACTGTTTCCCTTCTAATCTTGGTTGCGTTGGTTTTGTTGTGTAAACCTTTTTTAACTTAATGTAGTCAAAATTATCAATTTTATATTTCATAATATTCTCTGTTTCATTTGGACATAAATTCTTCCCTTAGCCATAGATCTGACATAGATTCTTCTCCAATTTGTTTATATTTTCTCCCTTTGTTTCTAAAGAATGTATCCAATTTGACTTTTTACTTTGGTATATAGTGTGAGGTGTTGGTCTGTGCCTAGTTTCTGCCATGCTGTTTTCCAGTTTTCCCAGCAATTTTTGTCTAACAGTGAGTTCTTTCAAAAGCTTGGATTTTCAGGTTTATCACATACTAGGTTACTATAGTCATTTATTATTGCATATTGAGTGCCTAATCTGTTCCACTAGCCCACTACTTTATTTTTTCTTATTTTTTTCCAATCCTATGAAAAAATTTTTTAGATAGTTTGTTGGGTATAGCACTGAATAGATAATTAATTTAGGTAGGTTGTCATTTTTATTATGTTGGCTCAATTTGCCCATGAGCAATTAATGTTTTTCTAGTTGTGTAGATCTGATTTTGTGTGAAAAATATTTTATAGTTTTCATCATATATTTCTGGGTTTGTCTTGGCAAATGGATACAACTTTCCTTCCCAAACTGTTTTCTACCCTTTGGTTTTCCTCAGCAATAGATGGAGGGATTAATAGATTTGAACCCAGGTCCTCCTGTCTCTAGGCCTGGCCCTTTGTCCCCTGAATTCCTAGCTGCCCCAAAATGTTACCTTTATAGGTTTCTTGGTATCCTAAATTAATGAGAGAGCAGAATTGCTTCATCTCTTGCACATAATTCCTATTTTAGGAAATTGTGAGAGCTTTGAGGACTGGATAAAATGTCTAGCTTTTCAATTTTGTTTGTCATGTGACCTATAAATCTCTAGTTAATTTGTGATCATTTTTTCAAGAGCTTTTTAGTGATATAATGTTTATTATATCAAAGTCAGTAAAGAATATGTTAAATACTTATAGTTTTCAACATTCATAAAGTTTTTTATTCCCTAATCCTTGGTCAGTTTTGTACAGGTGCCTAGCATTACTAAGAAATATGTATACTTCTTTCAATTCAATGAAAAGCTTTTATATCTAGTTTTCCCAAAATTGAGGTGATTAATTTCTTTTAATTTTGGTTAGAGTTGTTTTAACTTTTAAAGGAGTATACTGAGATATTTTATTATTATATTCTTGTTATTTGTTTCTTTTGTTCTTACTGTTCCTCTTTAAACATATTTATTAAAAAGGATATACAAACCAGCAGAAATAACACTTGCTTCTAGTTCCATGTTCTGTGTTTTGGTTGGACATATTTCCATCTGATTCAGCTTGTTAACTTCCATAGCCTGATCCGACATTACCTAATCTGGTAGCAAAGTTAGTATTTAGTTTCCAAAATGCCTATTTCCTAAGAATCTTTTTTTTTTTTAATTGTGGCCAGCATCTGGCCCTAATATTTCATCAGTGTAGAGAACTCCTAATATATACCTTTACTCTAGTTGTTCATATCAGCAGCTGGTCTGTAACATTTTGTTTGAAAGATTTGGATGGGGGTCCTGAAAAGTTGTACCTGTGGTCATATATAGCATTTGTCAGAAGTGGGTCTTGAACCTCCAATCTTTCTGATTCCAACTCTAGCCCTCATTCTTCAATATCATGCTATGTCTTAAGAAACTGTTATGTAAATCTTGGTTTTCTTGAAATCATCTTGCTCATCATTTCTTATAGCAACAATAATATTTCATTGCAATCATATACCACAACGTGTTCAGCCTTTCCCTAATCGATGAACAACCCATTCGCTTCCAATTTTTTGCTACCACAAAAAAGAATTGCAATAAATATTTTTGTAAAAATAGGTTCTTTTCCCTTTAAAAAAAATCTCATTAGTATATAGACTAGCAGTGGTATTGCTGGACCAAAGAGTATGTACAATTTTAGAACCTTTTGGTCATAATCCTGTATAGCATTTTTCATCAGGAGTCCCTTGGATTTGTCTTGGATCTTTGCACTGCTGATAATAGTTACATCATTCACAATTGATCATTGTAGATTACTACTATTACTGTGTACAGTGTTCTTTTGGGTCTTCTCACTTCACTTTGTATCAGCTTTCCCAAGGATAAATGAGTTGAGATTAGAATATAAAGTCCTTTAAAAATCTATAGTTCTACAACTTGGAGGGATCTATAAGGAAGAACACTATCCACATCCAGAGGAAAAACTGAGGGAGCAGAAACACCGAAGAAAAACAACTGTTTGATTACATGGGTTGAGGAGGATATGATTGGGGATGTAGACTCTAAATGATCCTCCTAGTGCAAACATCAGCAGCATGGAAATAAATTCTGATCAAGGACACATGTAATACCCAGTGGAATTGGCTACGGGAAGGGGTGGAGGGAGGGAAAGAACATGATTCTTGTAACCAATGAATAATGTTCTAAATTGACTAAATAAAAATTTCCAAAAAAAAATACAATTAAAAAAATCTATAGTTCTAGAGGCAGGTTGGTGGCACAGTGGATAGAATTCCAGGTCTAGGGTGAAGAGACCCTGGATTCACAGTTGGCTTAGACACTGTCTAGCTATGTGACCCTGAGCTATTCATGTAACCCTGATTGCATATTTAAAAAACAAGCAAATAGCAAACAAACCCAAAATGAATCTATACTGTGGCTCTGATTACACTTTACATTTACCTCCTTTATTTGTTAATTGATGGAAAAAACCTGCCACCATTAAATGTATATTCATTTGTGGAACGAGGCTGGGTTTTCATCCAGAAAAATTGGGTTCAAATCCTGGCTTTACAATTCCTTTGAACATCACTTTTGGCAAGTCATTTCATTTACCTTGTCTTCAATCCTACATTTAAAAAAATGCTTGTGTGAAATGGGGAGTTTGGACTAGATAACTTCTACATTAATTTTCCACAGTAATTCTATTATCCACATGCATATTTATCTCTAATAATATATCTTTTGTTATAGTTTTACCCTTTGGTATTGAAGAATTGGCCAAGTCAGGATGTACAAAGAATTTAGCAACTGAATTTTTGTTCATTTAATTTTTATTTCCACAGATTAATCAGAATAGCAGAATTCCGTTTCCCCAGCTTTTTCAACACTGAAGAAAAATTACTTTCCATGAGCAGTAAAATTCATTTGTATAAGGAACTTACTTGTAATGAAGTACTAAAAAGGTAAGCAGTCAAATATAAATTAATTTCATCTCTCATATATGCCATCTTTTCTCCTCTGTCACTTTTAGTCTCCTGGTGCAGGTCTTCATCACATCCTACTGGACTATTGAAATATATACTACTTAATCTTCTTGTCCCAATTCTGCTCCCATTCCAGTCCATCCTTAAGAAGCTTCCAAAATAATCTTCATAAAATGCTAATCATCATCCTTTCACTCAATAAATTATTGACTCATGATCAACTAGAAAATCCTCTTTTTGGTTTTCAAAACCTTTTCTGACTTGTTCTCTCCTCCAACCTTTCAATTTTGTTAGACTTCACACTCCACCAGGTACTTAGATTCAATGACATTTACCTTTTAGCTGTTCTTTACACAAGACACTACATCTCTTAATTCCAGGCATATTCATTGTCTGCCATTCATGCCTGGATTGTTGTCCCTCCTTGTCTTCGTCTTCAAGTATCCTTGGCGTTCTTTAAATCCTAGCCAAAATCCCACCTTCTACGAGTAGCTTTCTTTTACTTATTCTCCAAGTTTTCCCTCCTTCCCAACTTATCTCTTTCTTTTGATGGCACCCCTAGCTTTCAATTACTTAGGCTGCAAAGTTTGGAATTTTATCTTCTTGATCCCTCCCATCCCCCCACCCCCTGTACTCATGCCTCTGCCTTGGCTACTTAGCTGGCATGCACTTCCTTTTTATTTGCACCCCAGAGATTCCTTCTCTTCCTTCAAGAGGCAGACTACTTATGGGCTTACACCCCAAATTTCAGCATATGTTTAAAGCTTTAATAGCCAACTTTCCACTCTTAATGATTTGGCAACTTCATTTAAGAACTCTATGGCCACATTCACTTATCTTTTTTTTAAGCCCTTATCTTCCATCTTAGAATTGATACTGAGTATTGATTCCAAGGCAGAAGACCAGTAAGGGATAGGCAATTGGAGTTAAGTAACTTTCCCAGGCTCACACAGCTAGGAAGTGTCTGAGATCAGATTTGAACCCAGGTCCTTCTGTTTCTAAGCCCTGACTCTGACTACTGTGCTACCTACCTGCCTCTTTTCCCTTCAGTCTTGCACCAACTTTCTATCAATCTTTTACTAACTTTTATCAGTTTACCCTATCCACCAACTCTTTATTTTTTCTACCCTCGAATTCTTCCTCTTACCATTCTTACTGAATAATAATAGCTAGTGCCTACTATGTGCCATGAAACACTTTACAAATATTATCTCATTTGAGCTTCACAACAACCCTAGGAGATAGATGCTATTGTTATTTCCATTTTACAGCTAAAGAAGTTGAGAAAAGTAAAGGATAAGTGGCTGTCAAGGGTCATGCGGCTAGTAAGTAACTCAGGTCTTTCTGTCTCCAGGCTCCCCTAATCTAGCCTTCCTTGTCACAATTTATTTAGCTGTTCTTCAAATGATAGGCAATTTTCCTACTTTGTCTCCAGTTCCAGCTTGGTGGCATAGTGGATCGATTTCTAGAAGGCAAAACAACCTTAGTTCCAATTTGTCCTCAGACACTTATTATTTGTATGACTTTGTGTGAAAAGCACTTAAGTACCCTGTGATTCAGTGTCTTCATTTGTAATAATGGAAACCCTCCCCCTTCCAAAGTTGGTTGTGAACATCAAGTGAGATATCATATGTAAAACATTTAGCAAACCTTAAAACACTATACAAATGCTTGCACAAATAGCACTTCCTGCTTACTTTGGTATATATGACACTTTTTTTTTCTTCTTCTGGGTACTGCTTTTCATTGAAATCATTTATCTTTATTCTACCTCAAACCCCATTTCCCCATCAAGGTCAACTTTTAGTGTGTATCACACCACCCAGCCCTTGCTTTTATTCTGATGTGTTTTTGTCCTAATTGTTCTATGTGGTCAGTCAACATACATTTATTTAATGTCTCTTCTGTGTCACCACTGTGCTAGGCAGTAAACATATTGTTCTCCATCGTTGCATTCCTACCTTCCCCTTTAAAACAAACAAACAAACAAACAACAACCCTCAGGAAGCCAGAATCCCTTCTCTTAAGGAGTTTATGATTTCCCCTTCAATTAGATCATAAGTTCTTTCAGAGCAGGAACTGTCTTTTACTTCTCTTGTATTGCTTACTTTGTTGAGTCCAGTGTTGGGCTTGTCCTTTGCTTTATTGGCTTTGAAATCTCATCAATGTGGCTCATTCCTCCAATGGGGTAATCCACCTGTGTGACCATCTCATCCTATGTGACTGTTATCCATGTTCTCTCATAAATTCTCCACTGTGGTCCATTTAGTATTGTTTAGACCCTGTCTAGATCTCTTTATAGGTGACTATTCATTAATTCTTTTTCTTTTTAAATAGATTTTAATTGATATCTTTTGTTTTTCCACTGTCTAGATGTATACTTCTTATGCTCCCTGAATCATTCCCTTGCATACAGAATTTAAAAGGAAAAAAAAAGAAAACAAAGGACAGGACCCCCCCCCCCCCAGCAGAACTGGTCAGCACACTAAAAAAAATGAAATCTGACATTATATGCAACATTCCATACCTGTAGGCCCTCTAACCACCTCAGGGACTTATGGGAGATTTTTTAAAGTCTCATTTGGGGCCAAGCTTCTTTGTACTTTTGCAACATTCCTTTTTTATTTTTATTTTTTGTATTTGTTGTTTGTTTCATTTTAATTATTATAATCTTGTATGTTGTTTTTCTGTCTCTGTTTACTTCATCTGTATCAGTTCAGATTAAATCTTTTCATGCTTCTCCTCAATCATTTTGTTTGTTATTTGCTATGGCACAGTAATATTCCATATACCACAATATATTTAGCCATTCCTCAAACAATGGGAAATCTCTTTTGTTTCCTGTTCCTTGCTACCATAAAAAGTGCTATTTTAAATATTTTAGTGGATATAAAGACATTTTTGTCAGTGATCTTCTTAGGGGAATATGCTTGGCAGTGGAATATGGTGTTGGATATGGACAAGGGTTTGTACATTTTAGATATTTTATTTGAATAATTCCAAATTGCTTTCCAGAATTGTTGGCCTAATTCTCAATTCTACTAACAATGAATTAGTGTTTCTGTTTCTTCCTAACCCCTCCAACACCACTAAGTCTAATCTTTATCATCTTTGCCAATTTATTGTGTGTGTGGTGTGAGGTTGTTTTTTTTTTTAACAGTTGTTTACTGAAATCTTTTTATATGAATGAGATTTCCTTCTGTATTCTATTCCCTCTCCCTTCTGGAGGCCTCAGAATAAAGAATATTTTCATGAGAAGAAAAAATAAAAAGAGGAAGAAGAGAAGTTAAAAAATCAAAATAATTCAATACTTTGCAAAAAATCTGACATTTATTTCATGTACTCTTCCATACCTGTAGAAAAGGGAATGAATAAAACTGCATTGAAACTTGAGGTTTTGGTTCAGTGAGGGACATAAAATAAGTAATTGCTGAGATACTGGGGGAAAATGTAAATTATGTTTTGTGTACCTACAATATAGGGAAGAATATAATGAATTTTTAAACTGAGTTTTTAACATTTTTAATGGCCTGCTGACATTATGTCTTCAATACAGTCAATGTTTTAAATTATTTATTCTTTTAAAGGATCGAGTCTTTGGAGGAAGAAATTATCTCTAACCGCGTTAAACTTTTGATAATTGATTCTGTTGCTTCTGTGGTCAGAAAAGAGTTTGACACCCAACTTCAAGGCAATATGAGAGAGAGAAGTAATTTTTTGGCAAGAGAAGCATCATTATTGAAGTATTTGGCTGAGGAATTTTCAATAATAGTAAGTTTTTCCTTTATTTTTTTTTATAAAGCTTTCTGACATCTAGTATCAAGTCATAAAATTAAAGGAGGAAAACAAAAACCAGATGGCAGCTGTTTTATTTTTAAATAGGCCATGCAGTCTGGTTGCCCTTAGCAAACAGCATCATACTGCTACTTGTTTTGTTTCAATTTCTGCTTTCAGATTCAGCCTGGGGCAAACTTCAGAGTTGTTTTAAAATGTTGTTCCAATCACTCTTCCCAGGCAGTTTGAACACACATTTCATATTTCTTTTCCTGCTTTTGTCACACTGTGTAACTGACCTGGATGAAATTGCCTAGACAGGATCCAGTCATTGCTCTTTTGTGGCAGCATTTTCAAGTTATTATTTGACTTAAGCTTGATATCTAGTAGAATTTGGGCTTTAGACTCTTAAGCTAGAACCAAAATTGCTGGTAAAGAGATCCTGAAGGACTTATGTTGGTACAGATCTCATTTGCTGAAATTGTGTTAATAGCTAGGGATTTTGTTTGGCAACATGAGAAATAGGACTTTTGTGCTTGGGAAGCTCTAAGGAATCAACTTGCATATGGTTAGACCCTTTTGAGGTCTGAACACGTAATTCTGGATGTGTTCTAATCTTTAGATGGTGCTTGAATCCAGCGTTGGGATTTTTTTACATTAAAAGTAGGAGTTTTCCATTTTTAAGAGTCTTAATAAAAATAATGTATTGAATAAGATCTCTTTCTAATCACATATTGACTTAAATCTTGATTTAAGAATGATTTCTAACATTTTATATTAATTCTAACATTAAGAATGATTTCTAACAAGAGAATTCATGTTAACTACCTGTGAGTTTTCAAATAGTATACCCTTCATTGCCCCCAGAAACCTTATTTATCCTGTCAATGTCACAATAAAATGGAAAAAAGAAATAAATATGGATTCTTTATGAAAATGAAGTATAGTTATGTACGGTTGTCAATATAGAACCAGGTATGTATTAAGCAGCTACTATGTGTTTTGTACTGTGCTGTATCCTGGGCATACTGTATAAACGCTGAAAAATATGAGCTTACATTTTAATGGATGAAACAGTAAGAGCATATAGAAATATATGCAGGATAAATATAAAAGATACATACAACATCAATATAAAGAGAATGAGTACAAATATATACAAAGTAGTTGATTACAAGCTACTTTGGGAGGAAGGATACTTAGCAGTTGGTGAAGGGGAAATTAGGAAAGGCTTCATGCAGAAAATGGGACCTGAGCTTCATCTTAAAGAAAGAGAAATTTTATGATGTGGAATTAAGGAGAGAGTGCATTCTAGGAATGGGGGATGGCCAATATCAAGATATGGAGACTGTAGATGGAGTGCTATGAGAAGAACCAAGAGAAGGCTGGTTTGTCTGGATTTCAGAATATGGAAGGTGGAATAATGTCTTTGGAGGTTGGAGCAAGTTTGTAAAAGACTTTATATAGTACTCAGGGCAACCCATAACAATACCAGGGAAGATAGGAGGGGAAAAAAACCACTTTGAACTGTTGAACTGAGATACTGCAGGCTTCCTGAAGCCTTTCCTCCCAATTACTACCCCCACTTGAAGAATTAGGATGATTTTTAAAATAACCCTTTTAATTTAATTGAGAAAACTCTTCTGTTTACATTACTATAATTCATTCCCATAATTTTTGTTTCCTTCAGCTCTTTATAAATGATGGATCTCCTTTTTTTCTACTAAAATTTTTAAAATAAAAAAAACTATTTATAAGATAGAAAGGGATTACAGTGGGTTGGTAGTTTCAGAGTTTTGACTTAACCTTAATTATGTAATTTTGAAAAAGATGCTATATAGTGATTAAAAACAAAACAAAACACCAAATCCTTATCTTGCATCTGAGAATTCATACTATGTATTGGTTCCAAGGCAGAAGAGTGGTAAGGGTTAGGTAGAGAGGGTTAAGTGACTTACCCAGGGTCACACAATAAGGAAGTGTCTGATGCCAGATTTGAACCTAGGCTTTCCCATTTTTAGGCATGGCTCTCAATCTACTCAGCTCTCTAGCTGCCTCCATGAATTTTTTTTAATAGGATTGGTACTTAAACGTGTCTTATTTTCCTAAGAACTTTCAAGATGTTACAACATCTTTCTGAAATGAGGGTAAATTCTAAATATACCTTATACTTCTATTTATTTAATATGAATATTGGACACATGAGCAAAATAGGGAAAAATAGGAGGAACTTAAAAATATTTGTTCACTTTTATTATCTCTTCCATTTGTTTTCTTTATGTTATAGGTCATCATGTATATTTGCCTTTTCTGCACCCTTGGATTGCAGATTTCTTAAGGACAAGACTCATATGTTTTATTTGTATTCCTCTAACCCTTGTACTAATTAAGCACTTAGACATTTGTTTACAAAAACTTTCCTGTGCCTATGCTCATATTTGTACAGTTTTATTTGTTATATAAAATCTATTAGAATTTGGGATTCAGTTCTGGCATTTCGTTTGTTCAATAATACCTTTGATGAATGTTCTTGGGACAAAAAATCCAAGTTTTCTAGGAAGCAACAATATCTTGCAAGTGATAAGGAAGCATGATTTGTTTACACTGGTAAAGAGAGTTGTATGCTTATGTAAATCTTGCTTTTTAAGAGTTATTGGTGCATTAAAAAGTATATTCAAAAGGCTCAGTCAATCAGCAAGGATCTATTATTAAACATCTGCGAAGTGCCAGGCACTCTGCTAGTTACTGGAGATAAAAAGACAAAAACAAAATAGTCTCTGTCCTCTAAGAGCTTATATTCTTCATTTTAGATGCTAAGGATAATACTGAGCCAAAAAATGACTATTAATCACTACATCAAAAACATGGTTTCAAGGGGAGAGAGCCTTTTGTGATTTCAACCCAAGACGGAACTAAGCTGTTCCATTTCTAATTAGATTTCTTTTATCATCTTGCTTTGTGACCTTAATGAAATTTCTTTTATCCCATTTTTCTACATATAAGAAAGTTGAGTGATAAGGTTTAATGTTCATTGTCACTGTCCCCTTTGGCAGGAGATTGTGATGTTTCTCTCTGAAACATTAAAAAAACAACAACAACCCCTGACAGTTTTTTTAAAAGAAAAAACATTCATGCATTTTTTCATTTTGGAATTATGTTAGTTTAAGAATAATAATATCTCATATTTTATAATGCTTGATAGTTTACAAAATACTTTCCTTATAAGAATTCTCAGAAGCACATAATGGAAGGATTAATCATTCCTATTTGTTGATGACAGATGAAGACTCAGAAAAGTTAAGAGATTATGCTCAAAATATAGTGAGAAAGTGATGGATATAGGACTTTAGAATTCAGGTCTTTCTATTTTTAGCCTATTATCTTTTCTATTACACTATTTTGTTAGCTCAGCCTAGGAACCTGCTTAAGGCAACCCACAGACATACTTATCAATGAAAATATAATATGTCTATGTATCAGAGGATGAAATATCTCGCATAAGTGAATTATTCTGGTAATTGAAGCTTCTTATACTTTTAAACACCAGCACTTTAAACATTTATGCTAGAAATCTCTCTAAAATGCATTTTTTTTTTTTGTGGGCAGGTAGGTGGCTCAGTAGATTGCACCAGACCTAGAAATAGTAGGGTCTGGGTTCCAATGAGGCCTCATATACTTCTTATCTGTGTGACCCTGTCACTCAACTCTAATTGCCTACCCCTTACTGCTCTTCTTCCTCGGAACTAACGTGGCAGTATTGATTCCAAGACACAAGGTGAGGTTTTACTTAAAAAACATAATGAAATGTATTATCTTCCCCTACCTTTTAAAATAGAACACACCTTACCCAATTTCATTTTCTCTTGTTGTATTGGTGTCATTATTAAATAATTATGTAATTATTATGTAACATTTCTAATTCTCTGCCATAATATAGTAGGTGATTCAGATAATATTAAGGGCATATATGGCCATTTTCCTACCCTTATTAAATGTCTCCAGGATTTTATAGGTGATAATTCTATTGTGTTTAGTATTTGTTACCTCAATGATAGCTATTACTTCTCAGCATTTTCAGCGTGTTTATGTCTATTCCTTACTTCTCTTCTTTTAATCTGTTGTAAATCAAGGGGAAATGAGGCAACCAGATTTGTTAAATCAGTAAGCTTAATTTTATAAAGAGCTCCCCTGGTTTTAGTTTTGAGACATTTCGTTTCCCGTCAGTCTTTCTAATGACATCAGTTTTCATTTGGATGATTGAGGCTACTGTAAATTTGACTCTTCAACAGGGATTTAAATGTAAAATGAATTAAGATACAAGTTGTGACATAGCTGTAGAATTAATCTGGCAGCTCTTGTAATTGATTCATACTAAGCAAAATGTTGCTTTTGCATTGTATGAAAAGTTGTAGCCTAATTCTTGCCGTATAATATTATTAAAAATATTGTGAGGATGCTAACCTCAGTTTTTTCATTTTCAAAGGTACTTTGTCCCTGCAGCATTTTTTTTTAAAGTGGAAGCTTGCAGTGTTGTTCAGAGGATGATATAGTTATAGCTAGAATATTTAGAGGTCTTTGGGTACAATTCCCCATTATATATAGGCAGACTAAGGGCAAAAGAGTGAAAGGATTAGTAGTGCAAGATCATGCCAGTTGTGAGTATATCACATAGGAAGAAATGGATAGAGAATTCTGCCTCTGTAACATATTGTTTTTTAAAATTCAAATAAGTCTAGATCTAAACTTAACCTGTTCTGAACTGGGACAAGTAAGTAGTACAGTGAATAAAGAGCCAGCTTGGAGATGGAAGGTCCTGGGTTCAAATGTGCCCTCAGACACTTCCTCGCTGGGAAAGCCACTTAGCCCCCATTGCCTACCACTCTTCTGCCTTGGAACTAATACTCAATATTGATTCTAAGACAGAAAGTAGGGGTTTAAAAAGAAAAAAAGAAAAGATTATATATAACTTAGTAGTTGTAGATCTGGTTTGATAGAAGGAAATGTTCTTTGGGACACTTCCTAGTTTTGTCTTTATATCTCTAGCACTGTGTCTGGCACTTAACAGATATTTAATAAACTTATTGGCTAAATGAAATCACAAGTCTAAACAAAAAAAAAAGAGGTTCTAAGTGACAGGGTTAGTATTCAAACGTAGGTCTTATGATTCAGTCAGTTCTCATTCTACATTATCATATATCACTTAAGTTCATTCTTGTCCATTTAATCTAATTTTTATTTTAAAGGGTTTTAAAAATTATTTACAACAAATACCAAAAACCTAAGAACATTTCTTACTACTTATGCAGTAGGACATAAAAGTATTGTTTATGAAATCCTGAATCTTTCTTCCATAGATTGCTATTTTAAAATATATAATAAAATCAACATGTTATCTTTGTTTTTTTTTTAACCTTTACTTTCTGACTTAGAACCTATAGTAAGTATTTGTTCCAAGGCTGAAGAGCAGTAAGGGCTAGGCAGTGTGTGTTAAGTGACTTGCCTAGAGTCATATAGCTATGAAGGGTTTAAGGCAAGATTTAAACCAATGACCTCTGATCTGCCAGGCTTGGCACTCTATCTACTGTGCTAGTTAACTGCCCCTTTGTCATTACTTTTACTATCTTAATTCTTTCACCCGAAAACAACAGTAGTAACAAATAAATATAGTCAAGTGAAACAAATTCACATTGTGGCCATATTTGAAAATACATATTTTTCTTTCTGCATCTTGAGTCTTTGGACTTTGCTGTCCAGTTATCCTCCCAAATCTCCTCAAACATTTTTTTGTTTATGTTTGCCAAATCTGATGGGTATGATATAAACCTTAGAATTGTTTTAATTAGCATTTCTCTTATCTTCTGTAGTGATTTAGACCATTTTTTTACATGATCGCTTATTCTTTGGTTGCCTTCTTTTGAGAATTGTCTGTTGTGTTGGTGAATGGCTCTTGTTTTTGTATATTTGAATTTGTTCCCTTGACATCTTGAATACTATGCCTTGATTAGAGAAAATTGATACAAAGATTTCCCCCCTTAATTAGTTTCCTATCTTTTTTTACACAGAGGAGGACAGTGGTAAAAGACAGAGAAGTTGATGAATAGGAAATATTTTTTAAAAGTGTTTGCTTCTCCTTTGTTTTTTGCTGTGCCACCTGGGTTAATGCACTGACCTCTACCTCCTGGGATATATGTATCTATACTGAGAATTCAGATTTTAGGCCCTTCCAGATTGTTGAGGATCAGAGTACTGGATCTTTGGGGTACTTAATGGTTACTCCTACTCTGGAGCTCCTTTGCTTGGAGTATTTAAGTCTGATGCTTACTGGGCACTACTGTTGCCAGTTTCTTCTAAGTTCTCCACTTTGAGATTTTGACTCTGAAGGGACTTTGTCATTAGAATCTTCCATTTATGGATGTAAAGTCTTAAAAGTCATGAGAATCTGCTACCCTTCTTGTTTTTTTTAGTCACTATAGGAGGCTTCCATCTTGTTTGTCTGTTCTAGTAATAATTATGTTAGAACATCTTTTCTATTGTCTGTGAGTTTCTGGCTGGCTTATTTTTTTTTTGTGGGTGGGGGGTGAATAAAGTAACTTTCTGTAGTTTCTCATTGAATTTATTGATCTTTGTTCAGTCTCACATAATTTATTTATTTATTTATTTATTTATTTATTTATTTTGGCTTGGAATTAGGCTATCTCCATTTAAGCAGTTATCTTAGTGAGAAATCTTCTTGTCCACTTATTTTAAAAATAATAATTTATTCTTAGTGATTAGGGCTTTTCTTGCTTCAGTGTTTCAAATTTATGGCACCCCTCTAATTTTTGGCTCAAGAAATATTTTTACAAAGCATACAAATACATGACTTCATTTTCTTAAAAACTCTTTAAACTGACTTTCTTTGTAATGATTACCTGTTGATGGTTTGTTTGCTAATATTATAATTAAATTCATCTTGGCTTTAGTTATAGGGGGTAAATGTGCTGAGGCATATGATTTAAATCTGAAGTGCTTCAGTCTCTCAAACGTTTTCACTGACTGGAATTTCTTTCTTTCTGAAGATGGGCCATTAATTTGGAAGCATGCCTGAACAGTTCCTTTCCCTTAGGGCACAAGAAAAATAGATTTCTATCAGTCTTAAGCCTATTTTTGTTCTGTCTTTTTTGGCAGTATGCCCCTAACAGATTCCTTTGATTTCAATCAAACTTCAGAACCAACCAGTCTACCTTATTGGTGCTATTGAAAAGTCACCAGAAAAATATGCAAAGTTGTTTATAAAGGTCAGATTATATAGATGGAGCCTAGGGAGTGATGTGAGACCTTTCCCCCTCCCCTAGTCTAGTTCTTTGGAATGGCTTGCTTTCCTCATCCTACATTTACTTTGGCAGATTTAAGGGTTTTTAGAAAGAACTTTTTCTTTTTCTGTATTTGTTTCTCCAGTGTTTAGCACAGTGTCTGCATATATACATCTATATCTCTCTCTCTCTCTCTCTCTAAATATAAAATAT